>NW_010099951.1:0-43422 GCF_000699245.1 Pterocles gutturalis | reverse complement strand
TAATGACCTTCTTATCCCTGATATGCCTTAGCTTTGGTTTGAATATAATGACCATTTCTATTCCCGGAAATCAGTACAGGCTGCTAAAAAGAGAAGTTTCTGATGTGCAGAAAACCTTGCCTTCTAGGGTCACCTGTGTTTTGTATTTTTTTTTTTTTTAATACTACCATTTCTATATGAATATAGCTTTATTTTATTTTTTCAGGCTTTATCTTTATGTGGTACTTGCTTTAGGTCAGAGCTTCTCTTTTGATCTCTGTTCAAAAACTACAATGAAATTCTGGTACATGAGAGCTCTTCTTAAGTATTGTCATAACTGTTACTGAGAAGGCAACATGGCCATATTCATTCCTTAAACAATAAACCAAAATGCTTAAGTCAGGGAAATTATTATCTTAGGCTCCCTCTCTAGTCATTTGGAGAGTGTATGTCTTGTGTGTCTTCTTTCTTGATGGGATATATACTGAATCGAACAATGTTCCCAACATAGGTGTTTTAGTTAGGTGCCCTGAGTTTGGACCTTTGTTTTCTCCCTAAGGTATTTTACTGATGCTTCTCATTCAGTAATTCCTCTAAGTGGGTATGAAAATAACACTATTGATTGAAAAGACCTTTTGGTGAAAATAGGAAGATTCTGCATTGCTTTTGACCTGTTTACCCATGTCCCACGGTGTTTGCTCTATGAATGTGCCTCTGTTCCTATATGTGCTGAGTGAGGTCTCTTCTACTAATAGACATAGAATAAGAAGTAACACAGTGCAGAATATTTTAGCTTAAAATTGTAATGAACAGAAATTTTATGCTGACCAATGCTAATAATAAACATTACGATCCCCCTAATGTGGGAACACTTGGTTAGTTCTAGGAGATGAATTGTCTTAATGGCAGATAGATTGCGAAAACTAGCCTTATTGTTGACATAAGTAAATTAAGGTTAAATTAATAAAAATAAACATTTTTTTACAGCATTTTCACTGAGGAAGGCGTTTAGTTTCGTGCCTTTTCAGTATACTTTTAAGTTTCATCTATAAGTTCTTCATTCCTTGAGTGGCCTTTAGCATTTACTAGGATAATTCTGTAACCAGATAAAACACTTCTATATGGGTTGCACAAATTGCAAGTCACTAAATTCTGTCATACACAAAACTCTATTTTTCTTAATATTCTTTGGAGGGGGAGTGACAAAGTCTTTGGTGGACTCAAACAAAAATTTAGAGAAAAAAATAATTGAAGAAATAAAATAATTTATAGTTTTCCCAGATTATATTTTGGGACTTAAAACCATTTTTTTTGTGTGTGTGTGTGTGTGTGTTTGAGAATAGTCCTTGTTTCAAATAAAAAAACTTTAAAATTAAAGTACAGAAAGAAACCGTATTTTCAACACTTTTCTGCCAGTGTACTGAGTTTGAGTTAGTAGAACAATAGTTTGACAGTCAGAAAAAATACACTGCTTAACAATTAAATCACAATTACTAACAATAGTAAAGGTATTTTAAACTAATTACCCTCTCCCACATAAATCATAAAAAAAAAAAATTGTGGTTAGCAAATTTTCAGAATCAGGGAGCACTACTGACTCCTGATTTATCAGGGCCTTTAAGTTAGATTTTCATATTCCAGAAGCCTTAAGCATATGTTTAATTGCTTCCCTGAACCAGGGCCTGAGTCATGACTCACACCTATTCTTTCTCTACCTGCATCTGCACTGAAACATCAACTGTAATTCTATTTACAAATTTTTGTGACATTGTCAACACATGAACAGTATCTCTGCAGGCGTTTTTTTTCCCTTTGCCTGCAAATAGTTTTCATCAAAAAGGCTGAATCAAATAACTATCTGAAATAATGAAGGTATTTGTTTATTTACCCTAAGAAGAAATAAAACACACATTTACACACTCTCAGAGACACACACAAATGTGCCGAAGGGATGAAGTGCTGCCTCCATTGCAAATGACAAAGAAACCAAAAGGATTGCTAAAAGCAATGTAGCCTCTTCTCCCTCCACGAGGGGAAATGGCTGTAGCTTCTGTACGTTAGCTGTCTAGAAAAAACTTTATTGTGCTTTCTCTGTCTTGCTCTTTCCCCTCCTCTCTCTCCCCCCTCTTTTCTCTTTCAGTTTATCAGTTCATCACATAGCAAATGCTACGTCTCCTCAATATATCTCCCTTTCAGATTTCATTGACCTATGACCCATAATTCACAATTTGCTTCAAGTACTTTTATTTATGCCATTCCTAGGACCTATACATTTTGATCTAAGAAACGGTATTCTCCCCTCAGTGCCTGTGGAGCACACTTTGCAGGTACCATCAGTTCAGAAAAAGCAGTCACCCAATATATGAGATTGTGACAAGGTATAATGTAATGGTAGTTATGTGAACCTCCAATAAACTAGTGGTACTTCACAGATTACTTGGAGAGAAAGTCTTTTAGCGTGCTTGAAGAAGTATGAAATGAATTTCATTTCCTTCTCATTTGCCTTGCTTTTGAAAGGTTTCATGCAAGATATGTGACCAACTATTATGGTACTAATCCATCCATGACAGAGCTCAATTTTCCCCGAGAATTTACTTCTGAATGGGCTGCAGAAAAACTTGAAAGCTCAAAATTAAAGTACACTGAACAGAGCAACCACTGAGCTGTGGGCAGCTGTCTGTCAAGAAAACCAGTTGGAACAAAAAATGTAAATTAGATTTTATTTTTATTTATGTTTTTAAAGCAATCCACAGAGGTAAAGTTTTACAGCTCTGTGTGTAAACAAGAGCAATGAGGTGGAAGTGATGACAAGCTGCTGTTGTGAGTTATTCTCATTAAAGTAAATATATATAAAAAAAAAAAAAAAGGACCATGGCTTACTGACAGTTTTAAAACAGAGAACTGTACCTCGTTTAGTCACCCATTATGAGCAGAAACTCTGTGGTAATTCAGTCATTGATTTTATGTTTTTTTCCCCCCTCTCGTGCCACCAGGCAGATAAGTTCAGCACATTATAGCCACAATTCTTGAATGGGGTCCTGAGAGTGTCTAAAATGAATTTTAAAATAGGTAATGCAATTTAAGATAAGACTATTATAAAAAAAAAAAAAAGAGTGAAGTAAGCCCATTACTGTTAAGTCATAGACAAGGCTGTGATGGTGCAGTGATGTAGTACTCACCTACCCCATGATGGAGACAGTGCACGTCAGACTGTGTGGTGCAAGGAGGAAACCTGCGGTCCTTCCCACTGCTACTTCTTGGAGGAACAGGGGCAAGAGGAGAGCTGGATGGGATGCCAGTCAAGGAAGGTGGCATGTTCAGTCTGTTCTACATCAGGGAAGACACCCCGTAAGGGGATTTTAAATGTGATTTCTCCAACTGATGCCGAAAACTCATCTGGCTTTGAATACACTGGGAGCGAGAAAAATTAATCAGAGGCTATTTCACACACCTGCTTCCCATCTACACAGTTTATACAGATATCATCATATGTGAAACTCCTGGTTTTCCTTATTAAGGGATTTCCTTTTTTCTGACTGTGGATGCTGGAATACAGATGTGAGGCAGTCACCATGGCCTGGTCAAGGGGGAAAATCAGACCTTTTCAGAGCATGTTTCGTTTGGCCCATCTTAGATGTGGGCCTGAGGTGAGTGTTGTCCCAAAAGCTTCCACTGGATGTGAAGGAGTTTGGGTGATCAGCTCAGATGGAGATGTCTACATGTAGGCAGAACAATCTCATCCAAATGCGTATCCTTGGATTAACAGTCAAGAGATTCTCACTTTTGCAACAACTATACAGAAGGACTAATTTCTTCACAAATATTGACAAATTTAATCTTGGCCTAAAAAGGTCTCTAGTTTAACTATGAAAAGAACTATTTTTGTGGCACATATGATTACATTCTACCTTTGCCCTGCAGCAAAATTGCAAACATTTGTGAATTTGCCTGAGGCAAAAAGTCACTATTTCCCAAATTACATGTTGTCTTCAACATCTGATAATCATTGCCCTGGAGAATGAAAGGTGAAATGGAAGGATATTTGGTGAAAGCAGAAAAACATGAGATTCCCTCCCCCTGAACAGAATTGCAAGTAATAGGACAGATCAGTAGAGCTGCAGCAATTTATGCCAGTTGAGAATATGACCCAGAGACCATTTCTCAAAAATATTATTTTTTTTCCAATAAATGTTGCAGTTAATATAAGTCAGAATAGGAAAATATGTCCATCCCATTGTTACTGTATGACATTGAAGAAATATTCCTGAAAATATTTTTGGGGCTTTGACAAGTACATTTTTCTCAAATCCTTACAGAAAATTTTCAAGGTGTTGGCCACAGGGAAGCTCACAGCATCTATGAAATACTCATTCATAAAACTGATCAGTAATACAAGAACTTAATTGGAAAAATAGGACTTCTTGTGAAGATGGTCCATATATCGAAAGGCATTTGATGGGCACGGGGCATGGCTATCCTTTCCCATTCAAGCTGAAATAGTTACTGCCAGTCCCATGATTGATTCCAAAATATCTAGAAGATTTAATGAAAACACTTTTTATTTTTTTCCCCACACACAAATGTTTACACGCTGTCTAGAACACAGTTACACTTTTCTGTATTTAATTCTAGATAATTTTCTGTGCCTAATTTCATCCTGTCACTGTTCCACCCACATGCATTTTGGCATCATTTAATACGTCTTGTTCTTTTTTTCTTGTACTTACACAAGGAATGGCAAATACACATCATAGCTGGTTTATATTGCCTGTTTCAACATCTACCACATAAAACTCCATCTCATATTAAAAAAAAAGGAAAAAACAAAAGTCCATTGTAATTGAATAGTAAAAAGAGCTTTGTAACTTTTTCCTTCTTTTAAAAATTAAGCTTTTTCACAAATATATTGTTTATTTGTATTTAAAAGTTATAAGCCTTCATGAAAGGTCTTACTGTTGTATTAAAAAGACAACTGTATTAAGGTAGAAGTTAAAAATCCTATTTATTTTTAAGACTCTGAGGTCCTAGAAAAGATCTTTTGTCTCTTTATGCTTCCAGATAGCCTTACATCATTGGCAATAAAGAGTTGCTTCATTACATGATAAGGTATAGTATTATTAAAAGGAAGCATAGCCTGCCTGAATAAAACCTTCTGCATCTCAAAATATTTGCTCTTTTTGAAGGAAGGATACCTCTTGCTACTTTCCTCTCGGGATGCTTTGTATTTAATGTCAGTGTTGCAGGATCTCAGCTATCAGCCTCTATCAAATGCAACATTATTTTTACGGTAAAGGAGATCTTGTCAGTTTTCCAGCAGCAACCATGTCTTAAGATCACAGTTTAGGAGCTGCCACGCTGGATCTGTGTTGGTTCATCCAGACCAGTATCTTGCCTTCAGTAGTGACTGGTGCCCAGAACTCAAAGGCTGGTTGGTGCAAGATACCCTGCTCCTGGAAGGGTCTCTTTGCAGGAAAAGTGCTTTTGACTTCTTAGAGTTTCTACTGGAAGTTTAGAGCATGACAGACTTGAATATTCTCTCTTCTTTTCTTTTTATAATGCAGGCTGTGTAATTTCATTCAGCAAATTCTACTTCTCGTGAGTTGAAGTACCTGAAGAGAGAGGAAGGCAGAAAAGCAAGCAACTCTCCTTCAAAAAAATTCAGTATAGAAAGGAAACTACTTCTGTCTAAAATTCCATTTATTAGACTACAGAACTAAATCTGTACTATTTTCTTGTGGGAACAAAACAAATGAAACAAAAAAACCCCACAAAAATTATCTCTAACACCTGGCCTTCTGTCTTGGTATGTTACTGACACTCTATTCACAAGTTTCTTGAGCGATAGGCCATAAAGTGTTGGAATTTATGCCAGTCATATGTGATGTAACATGCATCACAGTGCTCAAACCTCAGCTATTCTCAACTTCTTCTACCTTCTGCCTCCTCTGTTTTAATTCTTACTATGAAAAAAGAAGATTTTTGTCAGTAGAAGCTTGCACGTTTTTAGATTACTAGTATTTTCAATTACTAGTCTAAACTAGATCTTTGCAGCCATTAAGGGGCAAGGAGGGTAATAAAAATCCAAAGAGACAGACACTACTTCTGCTGCACAGATAAGCCATGTGATAAAGGCTTGATCCTGCATAATACCAAATGCCTGTTGTAAACCGTTGAGCTGTTTCATCTCTATTTATCTTCTTCCAACACTAATTTTCTTAAATTTATCCTGTCAGTTCAGATTCTTCCAGTATCACGAATCACATTTTGACATAGTCACAATGAAATATACTTTCATTTTCTTCTGAAGTGTTTTTTTTCATGTTGGATTATTGTTTTTGTAATTGTGCATTAAACAAGACATATTTCAATCAAAATATTTTTAAGGGATTTTTTTATAAAAAATTTGAGACTTTCCCTTTGCAGGTTTTGTTCCAATATCTGTCTTTCTCCCTGCTTCTTCACAGAAGATGAATTCTCAATTCATTGGAAAATAATTGTCAGTTTCAACTTATGTTAAATTTCTTGAGGAATCATTAAAATTATTAGCTCTTTCTTTTACTCCTTCACTAGGGAAAACTCAGTCCTTCTTAGGCTGTAAAACACAGTGCTTATCATTGTAGGATGTTCATGAATCAGCTGCCAGTTGTAAAACGTTTTGAAATGCATTAGTTAATGAAGCATCTACAGCAACAGTAGTGTAATACATTCTCCATTTTCCATTAAGAATTGTTGTATGTTTGTACACATGTGAAAGACAAATATAAGTTTACACAGCAATAAGTGGATGAAACATAAAGTGTTGTGATTTTGAGGACTCTTCCCAACCTAAATTACTCAAGGTCTAATAACAGCTATCCCTTTGCATCTATAGGCACAAAAATAGATAAAATTTGAAAGTCTGTCTTTAGAGCATAAAAACATTTCATTTGAAACTTAATTACTGAGCCGGGATATAACAGAATTATATTAATTCCTAATTTTTTCCACTAAAATCTTTATGTCATCAGAATTGGAAATAAATGTGAACAGAAGAGGGAGATTCAGATAGATGCACAGAGGGATTTCCATTTTACCTACACACTATACAATGATCACCAAGTTTGACTGTGGATGATCACTATGGTTTTCAGGCTCTTCAGAGTAAGGAACAATATATATCATACTGCCTTAGCTCCAAATACAGTCTTCTCACTAATTTTGACACAAATTACTTTCAAGCAATGTACCAAATGACTTGTGATTTGGAAACTTCAAAAGGAACCAACTTTTATTGTGTACCTTATAAATCAGCTCTGAGAGAAAAAAAAAAAAAAAAGAAAAATTTTCTTGGGGTTTATGCAATTTAATTAAATACATTTCTCATCAAATTAAAAAAAAAAGAACAAACTTGATTTTACATATGGTAAAAATTTTGCTGAAATACATTCCCATGAGGAAATAAAAAGTGTAAGCACATTATTTTTAAGTAAAAGCCTAGAACTATGCTCCAGGAAAATAAAACAAAAAAAACAAAACACAAGAAAACCCCAAACTAGAACAACAACAGCAACAAATCCTAAACCAAAACCCAAAACCAGCTAGCGAACATAATGTAAAATTTTGTATGATTTTTATGTTAGTTGATATTTATTTTAACATGGCTGGAGATTAGGGTAGAAAATAATGATACACAGACCACACAGGTATGTAACTTGCGGAGACATTTTAAGGAAAAAAAAAAAGTTTGGAAGCTTGTTTTTCTAAAATCTGTTATTTAGCTTTCTTCTATTTATCTATTTTATTTAATGGAAGCTTGATGCATGCAGCTAAGCTTTCCCAGCATGAAAAAACTGATATTTAGGGAAACATAGTTTCAGACTCTATGGTTTTATCGTAGTTCCTACCTATCATGTTGGTGCTGTGTCTAGAAATCTATTGTTAATAATCTGTTGAAATGAGGTTAAAAACAGAAGGCAGAACCTACAAATAAATATGACAAGCAGACAAGCATGGAGCAGACTACAAAATATTAATAAAAATATTAATAAAAAAACACAACAAAGCGAAAGGACCAGGAGAAGTAGGCAGCTCATAGGAACTCATGCTGGGACTTTTGTTACAGAAGGAAGAGCCTGGAAAACAAACACAAACATAAAGTCTGCACTCAGTGTGTGCCTTTAAGCCATTGGCATTAATTAAGATTCTATGGCTTACAAACAATTATGACATAATTAAAGTAAGATTCTTTCTACAGTAAAACAATAAGAAATGACTTTTAGAAACCGTGGGAACTATTAAAACTGCACATCAGTACCAAAATGAGCAATATTTACTAGTATTAGCACTATTAAAATGCCTTTTGAAGACAAACTTAGGCAATTATTACTCAGAAAAAGCTCACACTTCGAGATATAGAACAGTGATAATTAAATCCCTTTCTCTATCTATATCTGGTTTTGGTGTTTGACAGAATGGAGTCTTTAAGAGAATCTATTTTAATGGTCTTGAATTAGCAAGATTTTCAAACAGAGAGAGTGTACTTAGCAGGAGGTTAATATCTACTGAAAGTTTTATTATTGGTATTATTATATAGGTTAGGGAACTGTTTTAAGGGCCCATTCTGCAGCGACATTCTACAGAGACATACCCATAATGTCTAAGTACTGTAATATCTTGCAAAACTTCAGAAGTTGGCTCTTGTGCATTTAGGCTCACTCTCCAGATATTGCAGGAAGTTTGTAGCACAATACAAATTCTTCTTACATTTATGCTATTAAAATTATGGGGGGAAATAGGATTGCTTCTACTTTTAAATAAAGTCTTATTTTGCTTGGCATTGTAGATGTCAAAGAAAGAAAATAAACATATCACTGCAGCCTTGGCTAAAAAAAAATTGAGGAAGGAAAAAGACAACAACAAAAATAAACACACACACAAAAAACACCCAAACAGACAAATGAAGCAGCAAAGAGTGAAAGAGTGATTTGACTTGAAATGAGTGGGCTGCTGTGTCCGGCATTCACAAGCAGAAAAGATCAGATTTCCTGGCCATTATCCTTCACATTGTTCATTATAACATAATGTTCACCTTTGGAATATATAATTGCATTAGAGGAGAGAAAATATTATTTTTTCATCCCAATTTAAAAATATATAAATTTGTTAGGAGATTGTGGAAAGCCAACAGAGGGATACCTGTTTGTGATTGACAGTGGGTGAACATCTCTATTGCATGTATTATTACAGGGGATTTGACACTAGATGCCATGGCATGGTCTTTTCACAATAAGATTCAGTCCTTGATGCTGTTTATTCATTCTGCTTCAATTTAATTAAAGACATGTGGAATATAATTTAGGTAGGTCCATTCAAATGTGGGTTATACAGAAAAGAAAAAGGTCAAAGTTTCGTATGAATAATAATATTTTTATTATATTTAACCATAAATGAGAATGAAAAATGTAGATAACAATAATTATAATAATAATTAAAGATAAAAAAATGTGCTTCTGAAGTTGAACTTCACGGAGTTTCTGTAGAAAAATATTTTTGTATTAGTAAGCATGATTTATGGAAAATAATAATAAAATGTTCATAGGCTAGTCTTTGGGTCACACTGATTTGAATTTTCCTGCTTCTCCAAACAAAGATTAAGTGGTTAATTTCATGCCAGTTCGAAGTCAGAAAATACTAATCTCAACTGCCCTGGAAGCAGCTGTTCTTAAGTTCATGACAATCTTGGTTCAGATGAGTTTGCATCTTCTGCTGAATTTTGCATTTCATGACACATTTTTATCCTGCAGCCCAAATCATTTACTCCAGATACAGACCTGAACCGTGGTTACATGAGACATCCATTCTGAAACTCTCATCAGAAATTGCCTTGACTAAAATGGATTCTGGTGAATTTTGAACAGACAACTTTATATGTTACAAAGCATTGTAATAATTTGACTGTTTGCTTCAGCACAAGACCAGATATTAATACAATGAACAAAAAATCAGATTTTCAGTCCTTTATATGCTATGATGTTTCAGGAATGGTATCTTTGTCACGAGAACCCCACTCTACACAGATCAGTATAGCACAAGATAATGCCCTCACTCCGTAAAACTTTTTAACTCTAATGCTGAGGGTGTATTCTCCTGCAAAAACAGCTGTCTGAAAAATGACTGACCTTAACCAAAAAGTCCTGCTTCATCACAAAAGTCTAAATCTGTTGTGCATAAACAAGATTGTTGGTCTGATCAGCCTTGAATTTCTCCTCAGCAAGTAAACCTCTCCTTAAAATTCGTGTCTAGACAACTGCAATATTAGGCACATACTGTTTTGTAGGAGCTAACTCAAGCACTTGTTGACCTAGCCAGATCCACATATTTTGATCTTCCAGGCAATATCAAGACATGCTGGCATTAGTTTTTCAGATCAGCCCATTCTTTTTCAGAGACCATAACCTCCTGAGAGCTATTCCAGCACCAGAGATGATGTTTTGCCCTTAACAGATAAGAAGAGGTTTTTGTTTCAGCTGTGTTCTTTGTCTCTGAAACATGGAGCTTGCCTGATCCATCAAGGAATGTAGTATACTAAAATTTTATTATTTATCAATAGGTCTTATCCATTGTAATGCCTTGTTTAAAGTGTTAATCTGGCAAAAGTAGTGAACCTACTTTTCTTATCATTTATAATTGTGAAATTAGAAAAGTCAGCAAAAATGCTGCTTATATATAAATTGATCTAAAGACTAATAGTTGGTCTCATCATCTTATCAGCAGACTAAAAAGTATACTCTGTTAGATTTTACTTTTTTCTTTTTTTTTTTTTCTTTTTGTTTTCTTTTCTTTTTCCTGGATGGAACAACAAAGTCCTGAAACTTTCTTTAGATGGCGGGATAACTTACCAGGTACTCTCTTTTCTTATTGTAGAAGGGGAAAGAAAGGCGCTTTCCACAGAGTTCTTTGCAAAGTAGGATATTTCTGAAAAAAATACAAAATGGAAGGGAAGACCATAATCTTGGCTGCTGGTAGTGCATGAAGTCTGGATCTAAAACAAATTAATCTACAAATTCAGATAGTGGGCCATTTCTAAGGCAATGGTTATGATTAGTAGATTAAGCATAGAGCCTTCTCTGAAATACAGACTGCATTAATTGGCTACCATAAATATATGTCTAAGGCTCACACATACTCCTTAGATTTATTAAACCTAAGGTCTACTCTCACCTCATTCTTCATAGTAAGACTATTCATGCTTTTCTCCCACCTAATGCAAGGAGATTTTTTTCAAGAATTGTCTTAATATATATTTAGTCACCAAAAAAATCACATGATCTCAGAAAGAGGCTGGTCTTGTAACTAGGTGGCCATAAAATGTATCGAGGTGATTCCAATGTACTAAAAAAAATACATCAAATGATGGCACCTTTCCCTTTTCTGTGCACTAGCAACTTTAGTTAATGGCTAAATGAATTTGACATTTATGGTATGCAGAATTATGCAGTATAACAGTATAACAGAATTATGCAGAATGAGAGACACATCTGAGTACAAATTTCCCTTCTTGTTTTCCTACTCATATTTTCTATTTGAACTCCACTTGCAAGATGACGAGTCCTCGTTGGAAGTGTCCCATTTGGTTCTACAGCCAAATAAAAGCAAAACCAAACCATATTGAAATGCTTCTTACATCTCTCCCTTTATGCGGTGTGTAGAGAATGATGTGCCGCGGTGTTTCTGCCCCCGGCTTCTGAACCTCATTCAGTACCCGGCTCATCAGTCTTGTAAAAGAGTATATTAACACATGCAGAACAGGAGTACATTAGCAATCGTAATTTCTTTCAGGTACTAAAGGCAGTTCATTCTGTTGGTGCAAAAAGCCTCAGGTGTTATGTAGGAGGCATAAGAGCTGGAAAAAGAACCCCATAAATAATTAAAAAATAATAATTAGACATAGCTACGTGGAGCTTTAACAGTAATTTCCATAAATGGACACATCCTGCATATTGGGTTAGCTGATGTGACTTTTTTCTGTGATAAAACATAAAACCTCTGATTCAACCATTTTCATAGCTAATGTTTTGCATATCCTGTAATATAATGGATTTTTTTAAAATCACTACAGATGGGGAAATGCAATGGCTCATGAAATTGGTGAGGGAACGTAAGGTCTTTGGATCAAATCTGCTCTTACACAAGCATGAGTTTGTAGCTATGAGACTGCAAACTCCAATCCTCTGGAACAAGTCAAACCTTAAACGTTAAACTTTGCAAGAAGGTCAGTAGGAAAAAATAAAAGAAGAGGTACACTGTCTGCCAATCCTCTCTGTGTTGGGAAGCAGCAGAGCCTCAGCCATTTCCAGCACAAACTGAAGCTGGTGAGAACTCTCTTTAGGTGCCCTGGCAGAGCTATCTGAGTCACAGCACTGACTGTGCTGTTGAACTGTTGGTTGAACACAGCTGACTTCTTTCTTGCCTGTTCTCCTTATGGTGGCCATCAGGCTTGGACAGACAGATGTACGCTAGCTTGGCAAGGCTAGTGTTTATAGTGTTAGTTTTAGGTTGGATTGAGTTACCTTCACTCTGCCTGAAAAGCACCACAAACACTTACCACAAACCAGGATCTGGCTCACACATGGTGAACAGATTTTTTTTGATGCTGGTTTATATCTGGCACCAGAGGGATTTTTTTTATTTATTTTCAGGTGGTTTTAAGGAAAAGGGTTGACATTATACACCATGTATTTTTTCCAAAACGTGTATCACACTGTATTACATCTGGTATCTTGTTTTTCCTCATGATAGCTAGCAGATATTCTGGTTTGTAAGAATTCCTTCATTACCAGAATTAAAAGCTATATATAAAGGCCAAATATTAATTGTTGCCACTATTTTGTTTTAGTATAGGTAATATTATCTTTGAAAGCATTTCTAGAAATTAGAGAAACTAATTATATAACTTAATAGTGGCTACTGACTGGCCTTTATAAAATCCTTTTCACAATCCTTTGGCTTGCAGGCATATATTCATGTTAAGAAAAACCATGCTGCTGTAATTAGGTCTAATTGAAGTCCTCTAACACTATGGGCCTGGCTGAGTCCCTTTGAAGTCAAAGAGCTGCAGGAGAGACTTTGGATCATGTTGTAGCTCAACAGAGAAGCTAGCTTGCAAGCCTTCCCATACATGGGTTTGCAAGCGTACCATTCCCCGTGGCTGGAAAACTCCTCACCAACCCTGAGGAAAGAAGAAAAAAAAAAAAGTAAATAAGGAAGAGCTGTGAGAAGGGAGTGAACAAAGAGAGATGGAGGTAGTGCTGGCAAAGATTAATGCATTGGTTCTTTTCCATTTGAAAACACAGTCTGAAAACCTGCTGTCATTGTCCTGGACAAATAAAAGCTACAACATCTCCACCATATTTCTGCATGAAGTGGTTCAGCATCATGCATCTATCTGCAATGCGCTGTTCAGAATGTTCCATTTGGGGAAAAAAAAAAAAAAAAAGTGGGAAATGTGGAATGTGGTGCTATACAACTCATTTGTCATCCCCCCCAAAAAAGGTCTTTGTTGTTGGAGAAAGGCCACAGGTCACCTCCTCCAGCTGTGCAAGTAACATGAACGCTGCTACTGCAGGAGCAGGCATTCATCATCTGTTTAAAAAATAAACAAGGGGAAAAAAATCAAAAGGATATCTGAAAAGTAAAACAAATCAGAGTCTAGAAAATGTTTGTAGTGTCATCAGTTTGATTCCCTTAAAAAGAAAATGCAACAGCTCCTGCAATAACTGTCATTCCTTACGTTAATGTACATGCAAGAAGAATGGAAGGTATTTTTGTCTAATAATTGTGTGCACACACATACAAACAAACAAGTTGACAAGGCCTTAAGTTGGACACAGGTATTCTAATCTGACTGGTTAGGAAGGAGTGGGAGGATCAGTCTTGAGTTTCCATTTGAAATAATGAGGTACAGCATTTAAAAAAAAAAAGGGGGGGAGGGGGGAAGGGAGAACAAAATAAATAATAAAAAAAGGAGGAAGAAAGAAGAAGCTTTAGTTGCCCTGTTTTTAGCTGAATAAGCAGCCACTGTATGGGACCATCATGTGATTCAGGCTGTAGTCCTAAAAGATGCTAGGGATTGTTTCCTAAACCTTTCCACCCATCTTCAGGTGACTGGAGGATGCCTGGAGATCTCACGCCAGTTTTCCAGTTCCCATTTCCCCAAATGGTCAAGTCAGACTCCACCAGTTGATGAAATCTGTGAAATGACTGGTGCTTTTTACAGACATGAAAGAGATATTAGCTCAGATACTGCAAGCTGTGTGAATATCCCAACACAAAACAAGTGCAAGCTCTTAAGTCCACTTTGTGTCTGAATACATACGCGGAAAAATAGTCCACATTTAAGTTTCAGCTCCTGTGAGCGCTATTGCAGTCAGTTCTGGAGTTTGTTGATTTAAAGCTAATTTATGTTTCAAATAGCTACGTGAATGCAAGTATCCCTAGACCTTCTATCTGATGGAAAAATGTAGCTTCACCAGAACTATCCCCAGACTGTTTTGTCCAAGTACGTCTGGTGGAAGAGTGAAAAGGTGACTCTGGGATCATGCAAAATCAAGTGCATCTTCAGGCTGCACAGTGAGCTGGAAGAAAACTTTGTGAGCTCCCTAACAGGGTCCACAGGACAGCCTACCATCATCCACCTCAGCTGTGTGCACAGTCACCCTTAGCCACTCCTTGAAATATGCAGAGACCGTAAGCATCACCAGTGTAACTTCGTTCTGCTTACATTTGTCAGTGAATTAATCCAGCCAGGCTGCTGGACAAACCTGAATTCCAAAAACCTACTTAGCATCCCACAACTGCATTCAAATTAGATGCATTTTAAGGTGACCAAAGGTAAGGTTTGTCCACGTACTTTTATGTGTGTGTATACTTTCAGTATACATATATAACAAAATATGTATACGACGTGCACATGCATACTGACATACAGACAAATAAACATTTGTAAATACAGATATAAAATGTGAAGAAGAAACAAGGGCATATTTACAGAAGGGGGAAGACCTTAAAACACAAGCTCTTACTCAAGGCATGATAGTGTGAAAAGTTTTTGCGATTCCTGAGCATGCAGTCAGAAGTATGCTGGAACCACCAAGTGTGTGGCTTGTGCTGGAATGTTCTGCGCTGTTGTGGTGCCAAATTTTTAGCAAAGATGTTAAGATCAAAGATAGAGAAAAGAGAGGTAAGAAATTTAAGGTAGAGAAAATTATATTTATTTTTACTCCAAGGACTCAGACTCTTAATTATAAGGAGATCAAGAATGGTCTTACTTACAGTATATAAATACTGCTATGAGAAGTTCTGTGAAGAACTTAAGAGCCCTCAGAGAAAAGAAGGTGAATGGGCCTGCAAGAGTCCAGATGATTTTTTTTCCTAAACCCAAGAAAGAAACCAAGAATACTGAATTCAACTATTTTTAGCAAGCCGGTCGATACTGATGGAAGGTGAGGGAAAAGATGCATCCTCCACTTCTTATCCAAATGCAGATGGCAGCCCATTTTTACTACCCCTCACTTTTTTCCTCAACAGCACTGCTTTTTCAAGGAAAATGACCCTAACTTCCAAGTTTAACTTAATATTTCCATCTTTGACAAAGATCTATCTGGCTGCTGGTATGAGGCCGTGGGATGGCTATCAAATTGAAATGTTTGTTTTCTTAACTTAGGGAAGTACGTGCACAACTGCCCCTTCACCCTTCTTCCTCTGTCTCTCTCTCTCTCACACATCTAGAAAACCAAAGCTCTATGTTAAAATAGCATCGTTAAGGTTGCAAAGCCAAGCCTGAAGAAATTAGAGAATGTGAAAATTAAGTTTTCCTGTGAACCTTAATTAGCTGAAGGTGGCAGGCACCCTGTGGAAAAAATAGCATGTGATCATGTAATTAAAGACTGTGCCATAATGCCCCCACACAAGGGTGCCAAATTAATGTTGCGCGGGCAAATTTAATTCGAGCATTCCCTAACTTGTTTTGAGTGCTCGACTTTGCAGCCTTAATAATATCCCTTTAATGCAGTTTTGTACATGTAATTTTAGACAGAACTATCTTAAAGAAGCTTTTTGTCTGAAATATTACTGTCACTGAATCTTATTTAGACTCTTATTATGTTATCATGATTTCATGGCATTTTAATTTATATTGCGTTATTGGACTGTTAACTTACTTCCACTACTCAATTAGGCTGGCAATATTGTTTCACTTTTAATATGCTTCTCTTGCTGTTCAACATATTGTAATTATTAGAAGGCTATTTATATTTACCTAATGCCAGTTAAACATGATTCTGTTGAGGGTCACCATGTTAGCTACAGACCTTGATAGGAAATAAATTATCTTAATACATTCATATATATTAATATTCATGTTTATAAGCTTCACAAACTCATTTTCAGAGCACAATAGTACAAATAAAAGCAATATAAAGAAGGGTAGTTCCACTCGTTTTGGCTGGGAATTTTCTTCGTAGCAGCTAGCATGGGGCTATGTTTTGGATTTGGGCTGAAAACAGTGTTGATAACACAGGGATGTTTAATACTGTTACTGAGCAGTGCTTACACACAGTCAAGGCCTTTTCTGCTTCTCACCCCACCCCTCCAGTGAGGAGACTGGGAGTGCACAAGAAGTTAGGAGGAGACACAGTCGGGATAGCTGATCTCAACTGACCAAAGGGTATTCCATACTATATGATCTCATGCTCAGCATATAAAGCTGGGGGAAGAAGAAGGAAGTGGGGCGACACCCAGACTGAGGGCATTTTTCTTCCCAAGTAACCATTACACGTGATGGAGCCCTGCTTTCCTGGGTATTGCTGAACACCTGCCAGTCAATGGGAAGTAGTGAGTGAATTCCTTATTTTGCTTTGCTTGCATGCACAGCTTTTGCTTTAGCTATTAATGTGTCTTTATCTCAACCCACAAGTTTTCTCACCTTTACCTTTCTGATTCTCTCCCACATCCCACTGAAGGGGCAGTGAGTAAGTGGCTGTGTGGAGCTTTCACCGGCTAGGGTTAAACCATGATAGTAATGTAAGACTGCCCCTAACGTATACAGAGTCAGATATTGATTAGATCTTCGACTATTTGATGGTATACATTTGAAAATATTGCATGCATGCTTTTATTGATATTCCTTATAACCTCACATAATGCCATGACCATTTAATAGATTTTTTCATATTGAATACTTTTACAATGTATATCCTTATAATTATACTTTTTACTAATATCTCTTTTTCATTTGAAGCAACACCTCTAAATTCAGAAAGCTACACAAATCAGAACTTACTGATACATAAACTCAGAAAGCTGCACTTGCATTAGTGGATGTGGGGTTTTTTT
The DNA here is from genome assembly GCF_000699245.1 of Pterocles gutturalis. NCBI lineage: Eukaryota > Metazoa > Chordata > Aves > Pterocliformes > Pteroclidae > Pterocles > Pterocles gutturalis. The sequence goes on along the minus strand of NW_010099951.1, from coordinate 26,073 downwards.
TAAATGCTGTGAACTGGAGATATCTAAAATAACCTGAACTAGCATAGGCTTTTTAAAATGCCTGTTTCTCTCTATTGATTACATAGGGTACCAGTACAATAAGTTAGGTAGTAATTACTGCTGGGATCCAATCTGATCAGTCTTCTTCTAAAGATTGATTCCTAATGGACCTCATCCATTAACATAAAATATTGGGGACAGCCCCTTCCCATTTAATCTTTATTCAATAGTTTAGACAGTGAACAGGTCTGTCACTAGAATTTTTTCAGCCTGAGTAGTTGGTGCCATCACTCCAGCCTCACATTTCCTGTGCAAGGACTGCAAGCAACAGCCTGTTTCACAAAAAAGCAAAGGACATATAATGCTTCTTCCATTTTGGGGAGCTCCCTCATGACATCAGCAGATTTGAACAGCCTGGGACACAACAGAGCTCTTAACAAGAGGAAGGTGAATAGCTTCCCAGAACAAGCCATTTTGAGCCTCCATGTATGCTGAAAGTTAAACACTTGTCAAATACACTACAGTCAGGACAAAGACAGCAATTTCATCTAGGGTCAGCTTGTAGGTTGTTAGGTTCCCTTCCTAGGATTTATGTAGGCGCAACATTTTGGAGGATTTAGTCCAAAAGTTCTGTGTCATGGTGTTGCAGAATTCTATTCTCTCATTTTCAGTATTAGTTTTAGTTGTGCCTTCAGGAACAAAAAAAGTGATTCAGTCCCTCCCTGGAATTTAAAACATACGCTTCACATATAGGTAATAATATCAGGTGCCTTCCTCAGTAATCAATTAACAAAGCTGTACCTATTTGTAGGTGTGTGTGAGAGGGAGCTTAACTCGCCTAATTTTGCAGCACAAGTTAATAGCTTTCTTCCTCTAATTAATTTTGCTGCTAGTCTGAACTCACTGTAATTGGTATATCCAAAAGCAAGGATTAGCAGAGTGGACCAGACCATTGGCCTGTTTATTTCAGCAGCTTACTTCTGACAGCGGATAGTTATAAGAATTCAAGAAGATGGTACATGAAACACTGCAATGAACAGCTGACATATAATTTCCTGTAAAGCTCATATCTTCCTCAAGCTTTTTGAGTTTGCTTGCATATTTTGCAGGCAAGGAAGACTTTGGACTTGCAGTAGTCCAGACATAACCAGTTCTTCACCAGAATCTCAATAAGCACTTATTTGCAGACTTATACAGCTGTATGTCTGTTTTGATCATGTCTACACAGCTGATCTTTCAAACTTGGTAATTTACACTGACTAATTTATATTTTAGTCAGTGCTTTCCTGGATCTGCTTGGGAAGTCCTATGTATATATACTCTGCTAACATTCAGTTAATCTCTGCAGCTGTCCTGGTTTTGGTTGGGATAGAGTTAACTTTATTCATGGTAGCTAGTATGAAGCTATGTTTTGGATTTGTGCTGAGAAGAATGTTGATAACATACTGATAATTTGAGTTGTGCAAGACAATCAAGGACATTTCAACATCCCATGCTTTGATAAAGTGCAAATGCACAAGAAGCTGAGAGGGATCATAGCCAGAGCAGTGGCCCCACAATTCCTGTCTTAAGATTCAAATTTACATTTAAGATTAAGGCTCAAGTTTGGCTATGGTATATTCCATATCATCTAATGTCATGCTTAGTATATAGATGAGGGTGCCAGGAGGTTCGCCCACTTGCTCTCTCAGTCATCACTCTCTCTTTTCTGGGATTGTGGTTTTGGAGCACTCTGTGCTCTGGGATCGTTAACCAGGAACAGGCTGAGCCTTGGTCAGCGGGTGATAAGCAGAATCGCTGTGTATCACTTATTTGTACATTATTACTTTTGTTATTATCATTATTATTATCATGATTGCTTTCATTTTTATGTTATTTCAATTATTAAAGTGCTCTTATCTTAATTGATGAATCTCTTTTCTCTTTACCCTTTCAAGTCTATCCCCCACTCCCTGGGGATGTGGGGAGGGTGAGAGAGCAGCTGTGCGGTATTAGTTGTGGGCTTGGTTAAACCACAACAGAAGCACAAAAACTTCCCAGTATCTCCTCAATAGTGAGGTGCAAGAAGGGAGCACACTGAACATTAATTCCGAATACTGGAGGGGAAAAAACGTAATCTGTGGAGTGAGTCGGCCTTTTACATCACAACAGGCAATCCTGAAGTGCTGTGTGCCAATATTGCAGAAGGAACCTCAGAACAGAAAGCAGATGTCCTATCAGCACATTCCCACTGGTGACCACTATTTCCCTTGCTGCCCTGCCATTTACATTGAGAACACTCCTGTGGGCTCTCCTCATCCCATTTCTGAGGCAAAGCTGACTGTACCTTCTGACACTTGTGTTTGACCCCAGTTTGACAAAAAGTCTTAAATCCATCTTTTTAAAAGTCTTCAACAGTCTAAAGAATAGGTCTGAGCTCCACACAGAAAAGGAGGTGGGTCGAAGGAAGATCCATAGCTCCTGACTTGAAGAGTAATTTTTTTTTTTCAGCTTTGCTGCACTCCTCCTTCTCAGCCACATCCCATGGTGTCAATAAAGGAAGTTTTTCATTCTTTCCCACTAATCACCTCTGACATGTACTTGGCAGTGTTGTCTATGAGAATCTGCCTGTAATATTCTAGGCTAGTCTCAAGGAGAAAAAATACAGATACAAAATGTTTGAATATTGACATATAAAATGCCTTTTTTTTATTGTTGTTTTGCTTTGAGATGTTCTAAACAGGGACAGAATGAAGGCCAAAATCACTGGATAAGAAAGATTCATTTGGTGTGAGGCAGGGCACACTGATCCTTAATACGAAAACAAAACAAAACAAAAAAATCCTCTGTTATTTCTTAACAGTAGGAGGGAGCCTCAGCTTAAAGTTATGTGCTTCCTTTCATGACAGGGCTCTCATCAGCCCTCTGTAAACTGCTGGACCAAATTCTCCATCATGATTTCAGTGGGGTTGTGAGAAAGAAGAATTTAGCTTCCTGTTGATAGATGGCTGGCTGTGTATGTGGGAGGGGGCTGAGGGGAAGGCTGTTAATTAAATTTGAAGGCGAGATTCTGCTCTTTGCAGCTGAATTAAAAATAAAATACCAATTGAAGTTTAATTACTGTCTTTGCTTGCTTGTGCATTCAAACTTGAAAGATGACTTCACACTCTGTTTTTAAGCTCCTGTGGCTCAGAGATGATTATGGAGTTTGAGTGCTATGTGACACACAGTCTTATCAAATACCCCATGCTACCACAGAGGCATTTATGCAGCTGATAAGGTAGGCACCAAGAGAAGTCTCTGGGCCAAAATTGAGAGGGATGTTATCCTGCAGCATGCAAATAGGAAGGGGGCCTGCCTTAGGAACCCCAGGCTCCCATTGGCTTCAGTTGAGGTAATGATTACTCATTAACCAGTAGCAGTTATTCATTACTGGTTAACTATGAGATAACTATTGCTGTCCTGCAGTGGGAGAAAAGATTTAATTAAGCTAAATAAGAGGAAGAAAACCTGAAAAGACTTCAGAAACAGTGCTTTCTGCCCTTTCTGGTTGTAAAACAGGGATATTTTACACTGCAAGGGCTGCAAGACTATAGGCAGGATCAGTGTTGCTTCTGTTAGGAAAGGGAGAACGTGAAGGGGTATAATTATATGGGTTTTTATTAACATTTGACTGTTGGTAGCATTTCTGATGGTGCACTTTTATATTCCCTCTTCTTTCTCCCAAAGCACAAGACCTCTGTTATTTTTAACATCACTGAGCATTATTCTGGTAGGATCCTATATAGACTGTATCTGGAATAAAGTGCAGGGTTTTTTTGAAGAGTGTTAAGGAATTTTAAGCACTCAAATAAGCAGAAAAATAAATCTGTGCGGCAAACCCTTCTGAGTCCTTTTTATGAAAATCTTACCTAAGGGTACTGCTGTATTTGAGGAAGGGTGTCATAGCTGGTCCCACACACTCCTCTACTCCTCTGGCTGCCTCTGGCTCTCTATCTCTCCTTTTTAGTAATTCATTGGAAGCTTAGGTGGAGTTGGTGGCCTATAGTTATAGTAAATCAAACTAATTGCCTTTGCACTAAACCTGAAAATGTCTGCAGTGGCTTTTTTTCCTTTTCTTTTTTTTTAATTTAAAGTACAGACAGTTAATACATCCTTACTTAGTCCAAATTATTCCTTTATTATAAAGCTGAGCTGAATCAACTGCAGTTGTTCAACCGCAGCAACTGCAAAGTCTGAATACCATTTACAAGGCTGAAGTGTTAGCATACCTGTTCTTCCAAGACCCTTAAAACAGCAGCTGATGTCAAGGAAGCCAAGCATATGATGCTGAAAAACATAATGCAGGAGATCTATAACCTTCTAGAAAGCCAGCTAGAACCACAGCAAGCTCCACTGGGGTGTCTAAAATGACAACAGATATCCATGCTTACCCAAATAAATCATGCACATGAGAATTATTCCCTTTATCCTGAAATTCACATACACTTAGCAAGCTGAATAGTTTTCCAGCATTCATTGACTCTGCCGGGCTTGATTCAACCATGCACAGGCAAATGTTTTATACCACTTCAGATGTGATGGTGTGTTCTGTCTGTCCCCAGCTGCCAGTCCAGGAAATCACAGCTCCTGTGTTGTAGCTGTCACAGCAGTAACAGATCATCTGTCAGTTGCTTGATCAGCCCTTGGTACTTGCTGTGCTCCTGGCAATGTCAGACACCTCCCCGTGGGCAACCCAACTGAGGTCATCAATGACTTCTTCACTGACATGAAAGACACTAAAGTGTAGGAACCTACGTCTGGACTATTTTAACCCATGAGTTCAACCTCACTCTTCATCTCCACAAGGCATCTTTGAGGATTTTTTAGCCAGTGGACAATCTGCTAAAAAAAAAAAAAAAAAAAAAAGACAAAGAACTTTGCACTGTCTGGCATTTGCAGATATTTAAGACACAGTCACAGACTGCCTTTGTGATAACGTGATCTTGCTGTTGGGCTCCTCATATTTGAGACACCCCTTGTAGAGCAAAACCATACTTTGTATATCCAAAGTTCATCTCCAAGAATTATTGTTCTTACAGACATCTTCTAGTGTTGCGCAAGTAGTCGTACTAACAACTGGATAAAGGAAAAGACTAAATGTAGTTTTTCGATACTTCCTTTATTCAATGCCATTATTTAACTGGCAAAATACACAGATAAATCAGGGATAAACACAGTCCTTTCAGTGCATCAGACTAATCAAACCCAAACATTTCTGTCTTTCTGTGAAACAGTTAATGTTTGGAGCAGGGAAGATAATGAAAACTATTATGCAGAGTTAGTTTAACGATACGCAATTTGAAACTGTAGCAATTGTTTTTGGTCAGTTTCTTGCAATCTGCAAGGTAATTTTTTTCAATTTATTTGGAATTAGTCAAGTGCACTCTTGAAAAGGCAGAGTGAATTGATGTTAAATAGTTTTTGGAAGATGTAATTGTCTGATGATTTGTAAATAGTCAAGCTTATCAAAAAAGTAATTTAAATGTTATGCTGACAATTTTGTTCAGTTTGGTGTACTCTGTAAACTTGTGAATCCAATTTTTAGCCCTCATTAGCATCAGAATTCTCTTTGCACTGCTAAATGATTTCAGGTATTTCGTATGTGTGCCCAGATCATCTGATGCTGAAATTTTACTGATCCTTAACCAGCACATAGAGCATATAGTCAAGCTGTAATAAAAAATGCCTCTGTTTTCTAGTCACCATGCTCTAGACATTCTGTTAACAGAGAGAACTTAACCAATACTAGTCATTTATAGTCATGCATCATAAGCCACTGTGATGAGTTCAACTCAAAAATGAATGCAGCTTTTTAAATTGTTCCTTTCAGTCAGATTTTAATTGCTTAGTATTTTTTTTCTATTTTTCTTGCTTTTTATCGGCACCATAAAATTTGAAAATTTCCTTTCTCATCCCTTCCCGCCAAGTGTTAAAGAAAAAGAAGAAAAAGAAAAAAAATCACAGGTTAAACAGAACTCATAACAAAAATGAAGTTTATATCTCAGTATTTTCAGAACTACTAATAGTTATATGACAATCTCATGAAATTACGGGCAACAGAGGTTTCATCCTTAAAATTATCCAGTCTAATTGATAACAGCCATTCAATTTTGCCTGATATTTCTGCATTCACACATTCCTGCATGCATGTTTTGTTATATCCAACAGTACTGTATTAAAATAATGCTAAAATATAAAGGTAAGCACTCAAAATCAGGAAACATTAAAAAAACCAACATTGATCATTTAATCCTAATTCATCTTTCTTGCACATATACATTCTGAAATAGTATTTTTATGATAAAATCATATCCCATTTCTGCTACTGGACTCTTCCTGGATCACCATGCAGTTATATGTCATCGTTCTGAAGTTGTTAGAAAGATTAATCATACTGAAATTAATCATACCTCATATTGTTTATTTGTTTACATCTCTCTGTTACTATGAAGATATCTAATGTTTTGTACTCTGAAGAGTTGTCTTGCTGGAGATGTCTGTATGCTACAATTCTAGAGTTAAAGAGCATGCCAGTACTCTTACAAAATTAAAGAATAATTCAACAATTCAACGTTCATAACCATTCAGATAAATTTAGCATAGAAAAAAAAAATAGAGAGAGATTGGGTAATTTCATTGCAATTTACACACACCTTGACAGGAAAAATATTAGCTAGTAAAGTGCACTTTAATTTAGCAGAGAAAGCCTTAAAAAAATGCTGGGAGTCCTACAAATTCAAGCAGCAAAGCAGGTACTTTCAGCAGTGAGAAAGACTGAGCAAACTGCATAAGGAGTTCTAGATTCTCTGTCACAGATGTCTCCGCATCAGGAGCATAACATTTCTCAAGAAAGATGCTAAACACATAAAAAGGGTTAAAAACAGGGGCAATTGTGTTGTGCAAGAGGCTTGAAAGTCTTATTTGGCAATTTCTCATAATTCAGAAAATAAAAATACAAGCATCTATTTCTTGCCCTTTTTCTTCCAAAAATTATTTCCTTAGACAATATGTTCCAAGTTGGTGTGTAACTGTTTGTTGTTCCACACATACAACAGAGATCTGGTAGTCTCTACAGATATGTATTGAAGAGTCTTACTCTATATATTTCGGAAACAGTGCTGTAGCCAGAAAAAAAAAAAATCTAGCCCCCACCATTTGAATTCTAGGTAAATTATTCACTTTTCTAACTTCACAGAACCAGGCCTGAACCCGGTACACCACCTCTTAAGATCACATTCTGTCTTTCCAAAGAAGTGCCACTGCTTCAGAACAGTACAAGGAACACAGCAGCTTGGTTTGTTTTACTTTTCAGGACTATACTTTAACTACATTTGACTAAATCTTCCTTTTTACCCCTTCTTTCTTTTCCTCCTGTTTCCCCCCTCCTGGTGTAGTAGAAGGAGATCGTATGAACCTCAGGTGTGTATATATATATATATATATATATGGCAGGCTTCACTGCTCTGCTGTTATGTTCTACTGCATTGAAGAAAATGAATCTTTTCAAACAGGTGAATTTTCCAACAGAAATGGACCAAACAGACTCAGTTCATTGAATAGAAAATGTAATGGTGATCTAAACCTATTACCTTCAATGGAGTCTGTGACATTTTCTTCAAGCATATTGATCTGCTCGAGAGAGAGGTGGGGGACCGAGGGAGAAAGGGAACTTTATTTTTTTTACTCACCGTGTTGTATCAGTCATTGTAATGCTAGTCACAATGTATAAAAGACTCATAGAATTAACAGGGCTAGTGCTTTTGTAGGAGCTGTAATAAACACTTCTGTGAGGCAGAATTAAAAAGCCGCTTTAGAATCAACTCTATGCACATTTTAAAAGTTGCCAAGAACAAACCCCATTTTCACCTGTTCCCTTCCAACATTTCCCCTTGCACAGTAGCCAAACTGATTTCAGCCAAACACACCCAGCACTTGTCCAATGGTCCATTCTTCTTTTGTAATTTGTAATACCTTTCAGTTGGTTAATCACATTTCTCCCTATGCATATCTTTTTCTACTAGGCTGTTAATAGAGACTGAACTAATTTCAAATCTTATTTAACCTGATTTGGATTGGCAACATGTCCTTTAGGAAGGAAAAAGGGAAAAAAAAAAAAAAAAAAAGGCAAGAACACCACCAGCCTGTTTCTTGTATATTTTCTAGGTTTTATTTTATTTTGTTTTGTTTTGTTGTAGAATCATGTCTCTAGAGATTATCAAAGCAGCAGAGAATTCTGCCTCATTACAGAACTGACATTTGTGCTGTTGTAGTTAGGGTTATGTCAGTGTTTCTATTATAAAGTAATTCCTCTGCTTTACTGAATAAAATAGGCTCTTATTTGGAAATTTTTACACGAACGAAGTGAATTCAGGTTTTATTCCTATAGTTGTGACAATAGATAGACCATCTTTCCATTGCATAAATCTACTTTTGAATATGTTGCAAATATTTTTTGTATTTAGAGAATATTAGTAAGACCTTTGAGCTAATACTTTGCAGGCAACATCACCAGCAGAGATAGAAGACACATTAAAATTCCTTGCCAGGATCACAGTGCTAGTAAAGTTCTTTAATATTAACATAATATTGAGTCCATTTATTTTGGCGTTATCTTAATTTGATCCATTTTGCACCTTGTCCGTGCTATATATATTTTTTAATTTGTGCCAGCACATGAAGCTATTGCATTTTGTTATAATCTGAATTTTATAATCTTGCCTATTACTTACAAGCAATCTGCTGCTACAGTTGTTCCTAGGTGTTTTTATAAACTAATTTAACATCTGTTTGTACTATGTAAGTGTATCAACTTACAAATGGGCAATAGAACTTAACATTGTTGAGAATTACCATGCAGATAGATGGAGTTACATTAGTAAAAGTAAAAAACACTCAGTATTTCATTGTAACTCCCTAAATAAGCTTTGTTATCAAGATTGTTTTATTTTCAGTAGGGTTTCTGACTTGAATGGCTAGGTTATTTACAATAAAGTATCACCCAATATGTTTTATTTAGAAATAAATAAATAAAATACTTTAAATCATAGTTAAATTGAGTTTTAAAGTTACAAACCATTCTTTATCCATAATGTGATTCTGGGATCTGAAGCCATATATACAGTACATGTTAGCTAGTGAACGAATGTAAAGTGGGAGTTAAAAAATTGCTGTGAATCATTAGAAAGATTTAATTAAGATACAAAGCCTGTAAACTTGCCTGGGCTGCACTGTGAGTAGGATTTAGCCCCAAAAAATTATCAGCCCAGAGCACTGAGTGTACGTGCTACAAACACCTCCATTCAAATCTGTTTATTTACATTGGCATATTTTATAGAGAAAAAAACCAAACCAAAACAAAACATTATCTAGTGCTGCTTATTTCCTTCAGGTCCCCACCATAAAGTATTTCTCCTTAAATATTTGCCAAAGCTGCTCCCACTACCTGTGTTAAGAACTGTATCATTAGCAGAGATAAGATTGGAGCTCCCAGTTGTCCACTAAGATTGAGGTCTGGTTTACCAACATGTTACACATGTAAAAAGAACAAGGCTCTGCCCCAGAGGGGTGAAAGGAGATAGGAATTGATTCTTGTCTTTTTGGAGATAAGGTTTGATGCACAGAAAAAGGTATTTTGTTGAGGGTCATACATGTCTGTAGGGCAAACAGGAACTGAAATCCCAAAATTCATGTGCACTCAAACTCTAAAGAACATGGGGCAAAGCCTTCAGAACGTTCAGCCTCTTGGCTGGTTTGAATTCCCATTCTTCAGGACTTAACAGTGCAATACACCAAGGCCAGAGTATTTCTGGTGTCATGATGGGGCAGTTAGCTGGATGAGCTCACAGTTCTGCTTCAGAAAAAAACCCAATATGTTCTGCTCATGTTGTCTCTAACACTCGGTGTCAAAACAGACAACAAGAGTTTATTCAACAGAAAATGCCAAGTCTGTGGTATTTCCTCAGATAAAAGCACTTTCCGTGTTGGTGTACTTTGTTATTCTTAAACAGGTAGCAAACAATCATTCAAGGACATATTGGAGGGTATAAAAAAGAATACATCCTCTTTTCCTGAAATTTGCCTTTGAGCTTTCATTGTTGACAATATGATATATTGCCCCGCCCCCCCCAACCTCCTGCAACTAAAGAGAGATAACATAGAGGAACACAAAAGGAGGACTCATAGAATCATAGAATGGGTTGGGTTGGAAGTGACCTTAAAGATCATCTAGTTCCAATAGCCAGTAGCAGTGCCTAAGGAAAACAACCAATATAAGCAAGCTTGCAGCTATGCCTTCTCTAGCTCAGCAGTCTGTGATTAAGGGAGTTTGTGAACTCATACCATACAATCATAGAATGGTTAGGGCTGGAAAAGACATCAGAGATCACCTAGTTCTAACTCCCGGCTAAGGGCAGGGACACCTCCCACTAGCCCAGGTTGCTCAAAGCCTCATCCAGTCTGGCCTTGAACACCTCCAGGGATGGGGCATCCACAGCTTCTCTGGGCAACCTGGGCCACTGCCTCACCACCCTCACAGGAAAAGATTTCTTCCTAATACCGCATCGAAGTCTGCCCTCTTTCAGCTTATAACCATTGCCCCTCATCCTACCACTGCACTCGCTCATAAAGAGTGCCTCTCCATCTCTCCTTTAGCCCCCTTTAAGTCCTGGAAGGCTGCTAGAAGTTCTCCCCGAAGCCTTCTCTTCTCCAAGCTGAACAACCCCAGCTCTTTCAGCCTGTCTCCACAGAAGAGGTGTTCCCGCCCTCTGATCATCTTCGTGGCCTTCCTCTAGTGAGTTTGTTGTGCGCCCTCCTTGCTGCCCTAAGGATCTTGAACTCTGCCATTTCATGGTTACTGCAGCCCAGGCTGCCCTTAAGCTTCACATCCCCACCAGCCCTTCCTAGTTGGCGAGAACAAGGTCCAGCATAGCACCTCTCCTTGTTGGCTCCTCTATCACTTGGAGAAAGATGTTGTCATCAATGCATTCCAGGAACCTCCTGGCTTTCTTGTGGCTTGCTGTGTTACCCCTCCAATGGATATCAGAGTGGTTGAAGTCCCCCATGAGGACCAGGGGTTGTGAATGCAAGGTTGGTCCTATCTGTCTATAGAGGGTCTCATCTGCTTTGTCTTCCTGGTCAGGTGGCCTGTAGCAGACCCCCATTATAATGTCACCTGTGCCTGCCCTCCCTTTAATCCTGACCCACAAGCTCTTGGTCGGCTCCTTATCCATCCTCAGGCAGAGCTCCATGCACTCCAGCTGGTCACTGACATAGAGGGTGACGCCCTCTCCTCATCTCCCCTGCCTTCCATTCCAATGCTCCAGTCACAGGATCCATCTCACCACCTCTCCGTGATGTCAATAAAATCATAGCTCTGCAGGCAAGCACAGGTCTCTAACTCCTCTGGTTCTTCCCTGTGATGTGTGCACTTGCATAGAGGCACTTCAGTTGCGCCCCTGATGAGGCTGACGTAAAGTCTGGAATTCTTTTGCGCTTTTTCTGTTTGTGGTCTCCTGCTGACCTGCACTCCTTCTCCAGGCTGAAATTTATTTTTTTTTCCCTTGCAACTGAAGAGAGATAGCATAGGGGAGCAGAAAGGAATGTGACAGAAGTGAGACATACACATACACACATAAAAAGGAGGCTGGAGAGTTTTGGTTTTTTTAATCTTATCAATCCTTTTTCTATTTGCAAGGATGGGTATGCACATATTTTTATTTTATGGGAGGATACATGTATATATGCATTCAAGTCAGCCGTGTGATAAAGTTAAAAATGGCTGTGGAAGAATAGGAAACATTTCTAATGCTATTGCTCATGTAACATGCATGATCTTCTTTAAAGTATTCTTAAATAAATAGTAAATTAAATGCCTCGAGACAGTAAAAAATGTGCTGAATATCTCCAGCAGAGAGAATATCTCCCTTCAGAGAACTAAACATAACATGGTAGACCACAAGCATCCCTTTAGAAAGTGTGACAAGCAAATGATATTCAGGAAGTGGGAAAAACAGGAGCAATAGCTAAAAATGTGTAGAGATATCCAAACATTTCACACAATGGTGTTTACTTCTTTCCCTCTTTTGCCAGACACATTCTCAAGCTAAGAGAGAAGTATATTGTCAGACTATGAGAGAAACATCTCTAAAGGAGTACAGGGAAACGCAGAATTAGAAAGAACAACAAAGCAAATTATTGCTAGTGACAGTTTTGGTTTTAATACATCACTGCTCTGCTTTGCTTCTGCATCTGGAGATGTGACTGTGAAGTACGAGCCCTGTGCAACCTCATCTGACACCAGAATTAACCTCGCTATTGACAGGGGTTGGATGACCTCCTGAGGTTTATTCCGACCTAAATTGTTCTGTGAGAGTAGAAATACCTGATACCTTCAATGTCTTTAGGATGGGTAGCAATGTCGATGAAGATGTTGTGACAGACTTTAGCAAGAACTGTCAATCTAAATACTGGTATCAAGGCCAAGGGGGCTTTATTGGCGTGTACAGCCTTGTCTGAACTCTGTGCTGCTGCAAAGCCACTAATTAGAGTAAAGGCAGTATGTATTTGGTACATCTTATTTTAATGGAGACATATTCTTTGTCTTTTGCTCTCTAGACTTCTTTCTATTCAGAGATTAATGATGATAACTGTCAACTGATCTAGCAAACCCAGTCCCTTCTTAGAGAAGTATGTGGTCTGATCTTTTACTATAATGGCCCAGATTGACGCACAGCTATAAAACCCACTGTGAGACAGCTCACTCAACAGGTCTAGGGAGTCAAGGGCGCATTTGTCACTTTGCCCTCTGTTACTCGTAGTGCCATAGTTTGTAAGACTCCTAGTCATGAACTAGAGCCCAGTTACATTAGATGTCTGATTTTCTGTAGGCTTTGCTTAACTATTTTTACATCCGAAACCACTAAGTATTTGTCATTGTTAAGGAAACATTAAATTTCTGATTAATGTATGTACAATGCTCAAAAAAAAATCATCACATATTGTCCACTTACAGAACATATATACAACCATAAAAAGCTTTAAAGTCTGTACTAAAACAGTTTTACATTAAAATGTCTTTTTTTTCTTTTTTATTTAAGCTTTTCTTTGGAACGGGTTGAAATTTGATGAAATATTTAGTCAGAACATATTAAAGTGGGTTATTTTAACTTTTCCATTTCACTCTAATAGTATTGAAACATTAAATTTTCCTAAAAAATATATTTTAATGAAGGGAAGCAAATAAATATGTATTCCTAATGTTGATTTTTTTTTTTTTTGTTTCTGTTAAAACATTAATGCTAATCCTACATGATATAGATTTTGAGAATAGTAGGTTTGTAAATATGATTACTCTGTGGATATACATATAAAGATAATCTAGGCAGGGTGAACTAAATACAACAACATTAGAAATTAGAAATAAAATTATTTAACTGGTTGAAACAAAAGTATTTTACTATATGGAAATGAAATGTTACCACATTAAAAAAACCCAGCCTAACAACAAAAACAAACTCCAACCCCACACACACAGAAACCCAATCTTTTATTCTAAAGAGATTGCTTAACTCATTTTCCCTCTAATTTCCACTTTAGGGGAAAATAGTCTCGCTCATCTCAGTAAATTCCTAAAAAGACATTGGACTATACTATAAACGTCCCCATGATTAAGTAACTGCTCATCAGATTATGTAAAAAAGGAGATAGACGATCACATTATGATGCTCTGATTAACCTGCTGTGTGAGAGAGCTCATTGCAGCACAGCCCTCAGCTGCCAACATCTTTTAATACACTACTACAATGGTTCTATGTCCAATGATTTTTACGGAACAGTCATATTCAGATGTCCATGCTGTGAAGTCTATAAAAACCTAAAAGTACTATAGCAAGACAGCTCTGCATGTTGTTGTCATGAATTCTGCCCAATTATCCATAACATTAGATCTTAATTTAGTGAGGACTCATTCTGGTAAACTTTGACTCCATTAGTGTTGCTTCTACATTTAGGAAAGCCTGCTTAGGCTCCCATGGGACTGCGCAGATCTGCACCAATTTCTCCTCCGGTTTCTTTTGTATTTTCCTGATGGAATTACAGTGGAGTCAAGTGACCAAAGAGAGAATCAGACTCACAGACCTGTTCATATGAGTGAAGCAGTATTGAATTTTTCAGACAATGGTAATTATGGTCCAATTTCAAAATATCTGCATGAATGAGGTCCAGGGTTTTGATTTGTCTGGATTATAAGTAAGGACAGCTCGGAAGTAAGGACAGAAGCCTTAGTCTAAATGATCGTGGGCAAGTTTCAAAAGAAAAACTGTGTGAGGAAGCTTCATTGATTCAGAAGTGTGCTGTTTCATTGTGAAAGTAAATAAAGAAATGGGTCTGAAAGCTTGTGGGGATTAGCAGGAAAGAATAACAGAACCTGCATTGACTGCACACATGTTCATAGTAATAAACAACAGTGTTATTAGCAAATATAAAACCAGTGACAAACAATGTTGTGATGTTTCCTTCACTCTAATAGGCAGGAACAGATAATTGGGACAAATAAAGTACTGAAAACTGTCTCTAACCACCTTTCTGAGCTGCTCTTAGAACAAGTGAATCAGATCCTGGCATGCTGCACAACTCAGCAGTAGCTTTGGAAACCAGCTTTTGTGTTTCACTAAAAGAGCATGTTCCCGTTGCTAATGGAAAACAACAGAAGCTAAAGACCATTGCTTGAATTGTCACATCTTCTATTTTTTATTTCTTCCTCTTTTTTTTTTTTTTTTTTTTTTTTAAGTGGTAATGAGAAGACAAGGACACAATTCCACACATTCATCAAAGAGCTTGCAGAACTCTTTGGAATTTGCTTCCCATTGAAGCCCCAAACATTTCTAACTGTTGGCGCTTTTAAAACTAAAATAAAGTTATCATGCAACACTCCTCTTCCTCTGTCCCCACGTACCGGTTTGTGGATGGAATATGTAATTCTATTTTGTTTTCACCCCAATTGTCCTTATCTTCTTTTTTCCAGTCTTTTTTCCATCATTATTTGAGCATCAGCTAGAGATTTGTCTGGCACTAAGGGTGCTAAGGGAAATGCTGGAGTTTTTCTAATGCGTTTGCGTCTGGGCTATCCTCAGACAGGAGGGGGGCTTTGTCATGTCAGCTGTATTTTAAAGTTATGACAACATTAATCTTGACATTGAATCATAATTACTCTTCACCTGGGGTTTGATGTACCCAGAATTGCCACTTGCTGCTGTGAGCAAGTGTTTCACATTAGCAGTGATATAAGCCCAGGTAATGTTTAAAGTGGGAGGACAAGGGGAAATGGGTCTTGGCAATTTGCTAAAGCTTTTTATATAGTCTTAATAATGTAAAATGCAAGCCTAGATTTCAGTAAACTGCACACACTAAAATACTACTGCTACAAGTGCAGTGGTCTGCCAGCACTGGCTGACTTTCAGATTAAATAGATAGCAACACTTTGGAACATTTAAATGAAAGAAAATATTTTCTGCTGCACTGACAACTTAGATCAAGTGACAAAACCCATACTCTGAGCAAAAATTTTGCATGTGCGTGGAATATGTTTTGTCACTCTTCATTCGCGCGCTGTCCTAACTTTCATTCAAGGGTTGTTCCAGTTTTATTTTAACGAAGACTCCAGATATTTCTGCTGTATCAGCACAGCCACGAAAGCAT
The DNA here is from genome assembly GCF_000699245.1 of Pterocles gutturalis. NCBI lineage: Eukaryota > Metazoa > Chordata > Aves > Pterocliformes > Pteroclidae > Pterocles > Pterocles gutturalis. Next base: position 10,359 of record NW_010099951.1, on the reverse strand, counting down.
GTAAATTGAGACAGGGAGATACTAACAAAGTGTGTGTGTGCATGCAGGGGTAGGTTAAAACACTGCGTTTTGAACTCTGGGAGCTGACTTTGAATTTCTGCTCATGACAAAGCTCCTCTGTGGCTTTCAGCACTAAGTTACTGATGCCTTGGCACACTTTGCCTTCCTTTAAGTATTAAAGTCACACCTAAACAACACCTACATCTAAAAACTTGTTCTCCCTGGGTTTCTCCTGCAGTCAATTGACAAAGACGGAGAACTCGAAAGAGTGATTCAGATTACAGGTGGCCTGACTCTCCCTCTATCAGGAGCTTAAGTGACTAAGCATGTCAGCTAAACACCTCGGCTTAGTGCAATGCATCAAAGACTTAGGACCCGATGGGACATAAGGACTTGAGTATCTAATCTAGGACTTACGCAAAATGTACAGTAAGCACTTAAACTGTCATCCTTAGCTGACCCCTAATGTCTGAGGAGCTTAAAATCCTTCGCCACCTGACTTCTTTAGTTTAAAGTTCCCCAGGTACCTCTAACTGTATTAAGGTTTGGCAGGGATGAGCAGTCTAACTCATACCTAATATTGATTACAATGCAGCAACTAGGCTTTCTTCTGCTCAAGCCTCCTGGGGGATCTAATTCTAGAAGACAATCTTAAAAAGGCCTAATAAGCATTTATAGTAACAGGGATATCTATGTGCTGCAGTGGTTTCCACCTCCCTTTTCAAGAAGATTAGTGGTTGTCATCTTTTCTTTAAATTAACGTCTTAGTCATCCAAGTACTTTGCAAAGATGTGGGAGATGTGTTCATTTCCAAACTTAAATGGGGCTCAAACTTTTCTCCGTCAGACATGTGCCAAACAACAGGATACAGGCCATTCCAGCTGGAGGCAAAAGATAGAGAACACCAATTTTCTCTCTGTCTGCTGAATTTATAGTATTTAATAATCAGAATTGTGGTGGGGCGTTGAACACAGAAATGGAGGGAAAAAGAAACAAAAGGAACACTGTAACAGGAAAGTTAGGTCACTCAGCAGGTGCAAGGATAAATCACCTTGCACTTACTGTGCAGGCACAGTATATATTACAACAGTGTCTATAAACTAACATATACATCATTTTCATTCTGGTTTATTCTGCAGTACTTTTTTGCATGCTAGTACCCAAAGGATCTGAAAAGTTAACAACAGATCCAGTAAGAGATGTGCCTAAATACCATGTGGTCTGTTCAGAAGCTTAAGTTACATGCTTAAACATATTTGAGTAAGATGCCTGAAAACATACTCAGATTTGCATCCTGTGGTAAGTCAACACTGTGTCTAAACCCTGAATCTCCACCTGTAATAAAGTGGTGTTAGCATTTTCATACCCAACAGGGAAGAAAAGATGCATGAAAAGATATACCTTGTTCAGATATCAAAGAATAAGTACTAAAATATCTAAAAGAGAGAGACCTAATTTTAGTCACACAACATCATGATTACTTTTATAACCCTAATAACAGCTACATCTGCAAGATGCTTTCTTGACCTTACAGCCTCTGTGTCTGCCATATTGCTCCATGTGTTTAAAGGGAAAACTCAAAGTCTGTTAACCTAGATAAATCAACAGTTTGGTTCTGCTTTCTACAGGGCATGTGCTCACATTGTAGCTGGTAGTGTCAGCTAATGGTGAGTGAGTGTAATTTGATGAGTTATTTGCATGGTTTCTCAAGAAACATCAGTCAGATGTGGAGAAAGGTCCCACTGGTACTGACGCAAATCCAAGTCAATGTTAACATACACCAGTAGTAAAACCATACATATATACAAGTAGGTTTCATGCATGTGTGTATGTATATAGACACACATATACAGGCATACACAATTGTTGCTCTGTATACCTACCCCTTATGACAGTAAAACACAAATGTAAAATACTGCTCTAATTAGGAAAGCAGGTAAGTCAGAGCACAAATGCTGAGAAAAGATGTTGATAATCAGGACCTTAAATGTTGAGTAGTAAAATCCAGTGATAAACCATGTTGATTTCTTGAGACATTAGTATTTGTCTTGTGCCTTGCAGAGAATAATAAATTCACTAAAATCTTGTGAGGTAGCATGTCTAGTCAATACTATGAAAAAATATAATTAATAAGAACAGAGATATCTGAGAAATTAGATATGATTTTTCAGGATTTCTCTGATCTCCAAGTTTACTTTATTGACCAATCTTACCCAGTTTATTTTGATAAACTCTTTCTATATGTGTTGAATTTTGCCAAGTTTTGACTGAAAGACACATTACACACAGGTCTTATAGCCACATTCAAGCAAAGTGAGTGCAAAATGTATTAAAATGTTGCCTTAGACAGGCGACTACCTGAAGGGAGATGAATTACAAAGCATAAAAGGCAGTGAAGAATTGGACTGATGGATTTTTCCATGTTTATGGCAGTCTAGACAAAGACAGGTGAGTTTTTTTTGCTGGGAAGTAACTTTAACCTTCTCAGATTCACATTAGCTTCTTGGCTGCAAAGTTTTGTTTGTTTGTTTTGTTTTGTAAATATCACACTTAGAGAGAAAAGGAACATCTGAGAACACCTACATGCAATACAAAGTTTTTATCTTCAGCACAATGTGTTTGTATTTTAAAGAAACACGATTAATTTTCCAAAACATTTAAGTCACCTAGAGAAGAAAAGCTTGCAGGAGCACTGTGATCCATAGACAAGATCCTCATGTTTCTGATCATTATTTCAGATCTGCACCATTGGGTCACACCAACCATCACCTCACCTTCCTTAAATTTGCCAAAAATTCCCTCAGGCAATGGGAGGAACCGATAACAGCAAGCTTTCGTATTGAAATGTATGCCCCATTGTATTACCTTAAGCAGTTCTTTCAGATGGTCCCTCTATTCTGTTTCTATTATAACAAAACTTCAAAAGCAGGGAGTTACATTTCTTCACAAATTGGATGAGATGTGGAATTACTGTGATGGCAGCTGAGACACTGAAGGTTGTTATACTTGTCTCAGTCAATATAAAATGCCACTCTCTCACACATATACAACTTACAATCCACAGGAGAGGGAAGGAACTAAAAACGATAGCCACATGCATATCTTATGACTGTTTACTTTATGAAAAATCTCCAAGGTTATTCAGGAGAAACACAAATATTGGACATTTGTTATATATAGTTAACAATAAGATATAAAAATATGCTGAAGCAAGCAAAGGATATTTATCAGCCAATTTAATGCTTCAGATTGAGAACAAAGTACCTGCTTCATTTCTTTACCATTTCCTTTTTTTGTGTGTAAAATTCAAAATGTGCATAATAACAGCAACAACAGATTAATATAATTCTTGTTTATAAAGCTACTGAATCAAGGAATTAATTAAGAGATATTTAATAATTAAGAGATTTTTATTTCAAATAGAAATAATTCTTGTTATTAAAGAGAAAGCAAGGTCCCAAACAAACATTTGAACCGGATTTTACTGGTACATGTTTGGTCCCAAAAGTATCCTCGCTGCCTTAAATGAAGCCTAATCCTAATTTACCCCTCAATACTAACACAGAATTAGACCTTTTCATCACCAAAGAGACAGTTGCTCAAATCATGCCCCAAACTTTTTCCTTTCTTTCTTTTCTGGGTCTTGATTTAACATGTAAGTGCTAAATTTAGCACTTGAGTACTAGTGCTATTAGTTTTACGTAAATGAGAAGGGACTTTCCTCGTAGGGACAGTATGTGAAGTACTGAAGTCACTTAAAACACTAAATCCTGTAGACTTTAAATTAAACAGTAATTGGATAAAAGATATTAAACACCAATGAGGAAATGTTGGAAAGCTGACCTTACTCAGGTAAAGGTTCTAACCACTGCTTTAGGTAATCATATTCATAATCTCAGTGGCCAAAGAAAATTAATTTAATGGAAAGAAAAATTGTCAGATAGATGCATTGGAGTGAATTGCAACTCGGTATGCTACATTTTCTTGGGTTGTTGAATGGCCAGAATGACAGGATTACTATTTCTTTAACAAAAATGTTTTTTATACATTTAATGGAAATGCTGAGAAGAGAAGCTGGTTTAGTCATCTCTGATTTTTTCTTAATCAGTCAACTTAGAACTCCTGTGTTCACAACTTTTAAGTCACTGGTTTTTATGTGTATTAAATTAATGTGAATAAAACATAATGTATAGGATGATGATGATTCTTCCTTAATGATTAAAAACATGAAAAAATATCAAGATCAATGAGCCTGAAGTGTTTTCAAAATGGAGAAGCTACTATTTCCCTTGTCTTGAATTTTTTTTTTTTTTTTTTTTTTGAGAACCTGACAGGTTTTCAAAAGTGTCCATTTCATTCTGATGTCATTATTTTTGGGGTGCTTAATATGAAGCAACATGGAAACTGTGATCTCTAAAAAAGAAAATGTGGAATTTAACTCAGAACTGTAGTCACTTAGATTTGACCAGACAACTGTAAATACCTCCGTGGGAGTTCAGCACAGATCACCTCAAACATGACCCCTACATGTGGGCAGACAAGTGCCTCTCCAGTCTCCATTAACTGTACATGCTGGATTGCTACAGACTGTAATGGAAGCTCTGACACACAGTGCACACAAGTACCAAAATGTAAGTGTTAAAGTCTCCAGATGCTTTTGAATTTAGCAGCAGTGGTCAGTTGCCCAAGAATCACAGACTAGGTGAGGCTGGACAGGACCTCTGGAGATGATCTCGTCCAAACTCTGCTCAAAGCAGGTTTTAAAACCATGATTCAAACCAGGCTCAAAGCCTGGTTCAAAACCCTGCTGGAGCAGGTTGCTCAGGGTTATGACCAATGTGTTTTGAGCACACTGTAATAAGCTTGAAGAATCTGAGTAACAGTTCAGGACACTTATGGGTTTCCAACATGTCAATTTTCTGGAAAATGTAGAAGCAGTTCCATCTCCAATTTGAGGCTGACTTCGGAACCCAACACAGTATGGAGGAAGTAGGGAACTGATTGAGCAGATAACTTTGCCTAAAGCAAATAATGGGTTTGTATACTCAAAAATTTGGGGTAATCTGACTTTATAGTGTATTGAATGATGTATTAAGCAGACGAATACGAAACCTTCAGCCTTTGGGAAAAGGTGACAGCATCCTCATCAAAAGTCAGGCTAAACTAGAAGTTTGCCAATTGATCTTGTTCACAGCTGGAGTAAGCAGAGATTTCTCACTTTCTATGCGGTCTACTTATGATTAAAGAGCAGTGAAGCTCACAACACTCTTATGATCAGCTGTCAGAATGCCTATACAAAGGCATATCTTTCCTATACATCCTTTAGCCGAGCATGAGCAACCAAGCACCAGCTCAGTTGCAAGTGTAAAACTGAGGTCTGTAGTTACCTCAGTGACAATACTATATTACATCTCAGGAAGCCTCAACACACTGATGAAGGTCTTGGCAGTGCTTTTTAGACAGAAGAAGAATCTAAGAGTCACACTTCAATTTTGATCTTTCTTGCATCATCATTTGAATGTATAACCTTATACAAATATAGCTGTCAAACACCTTCTGTCTCTCATTTTCCTCCACTCTAACATATGTATTATGTTATCTTCTAAGGTGCCAGAAACTAATTTAGCAATTTTTGTAAGGTTTTTTCCTTTTATTTATTTGTCTGTTTGATCTTAATTTGGAAGAAAATCAGAACAGTTTTTTAACAGTTGTAATATTTTTGAGGTAGACTTTGAACCAGTTCTACAGATCAATAGTAAAAAGTTAATAATTAGTCATTGGTAATTAAGACTCATGATTAGAGCCAACCACCTATGAGTAGTAAATGATGTACCTGGTAGAACACAGATTCTGGGGGTTTTGATTGTTTTGTGATTTTCTTCCAAAAACTATGCAAGCTGATCTTAGTTTTTTATAAAATCATAATCTCTGTTGACTACTTTAGGAATACATATAATTTATTGTGTTTATGAAAAATATTTTTTAATATGGAATCCACATCACCTTACTTTAATAATAAAAAAATCAGGCGTTAGTCTCAAGTGATCTCATTTTTTGCTGTTCTGAAATGCGAGAGACATCCAGGGAAAGCTAAAATAATTGCTAAAATAGATGCCTTCTTTGGAGCTGAATATTCTTCCAGCACCTAGTGAGAGAGAGTAGGCAGCTGGTTTAGAATAGCTACCTAAATTTTAGAAAATTAAAACTAGGTTAGATTGATCCAGCTACTCATGTTAGCTGTTATTAATTTATGATGCATGATAGGAAAATAAATCGTATGTTATTGATCCTGGATTATGAGTAGGTTGTGTTTAATTACTTCTACAGCATCCTTTTTATCTTTTCCAACCCTAGAGAACTTTAGATTTCAAGTATAAGGATTCTCCTGACCAGAAGAGTAAAACAGGTACTTGAAGATCTCTTAAAGGTTTAAAAAAGCTCAAGTTTATTTGTGATACAGCTCTTCTTCTTCATAACTGTGCTAACAACACTTCAGTGATGGTTCAAAAAAAAAAAAAATCTACCCCTTGAATCAACGTCTCAGGTTTTTTTCTCTATGAATGAAGATACCCTCTTCTGACAAACTTACTTTCTATTACTGTCATCACTTAACTTACTGCATTTCACAGCAGCACACAGCAAAATGATAAAACATCCATCACAATTCCTACTAAGCTGCAGCAAAGTCCATAACAAGTGAAGTCTAGTTTTGCAATGTAGCTAGACTTTATTACCCTGCAGAATTTGTTTCAAACTATAGTCTGAAAAGTAAAAGTGAAAAAAATAGAGTGATTACAAATGAGGTCTCCAAAGAAAAATGTAGAAATATTTAATGTAGATAATTATGCAAACAAGATTTTCATATCCTAAGTTTTAATAAAATTAGATTTAACAAAGCTCTCCAAGGAGGTGGCCCGTAGGAGTTTATCAAGATGAGTATTCTTAACTGAAAAAAAAAAATTGAGCTTAAGGCTAAATTGAATTAAGGGTGAATAACTAAAAAATGTCACTGATGTACTGGACAAGAGTTGTGTATAATTTCACCCCTTTTTAAAAATAATATTTTAGAAGCATAAAATGTGGAAGAAGATGAACTAGAGAAAAAAAGGTGTCAGAAGAAACTCAGTGCTTGGATCCATTTCAAAATATGTTTCCTACGGTAGGTACGAATAGTGGAACTGGAATAACTTCAAATTGAAGTCAGATGCACTGAGTTGGCCAAAGTTAAATTAAGTAAGTCTCATTTTTCAAAGGTGAAATCTTAAGGGACTTAGGTTCCTATACAAATATGTTGCATTTCAAATTAAGGTTTTGTCTCTTAAGCAACCTAGGTGTTTCTGGAAACACTGCTGTAAGTCAGTCTAATTCATAATTAGACTTTAAGCTACTGGCTGTACTGGGAAGATCAGACAAAATTCAAATTTGCTCCATCTCTGCTAGAATCCCTCCAGGGCTGCTATTTGAAAAAAAAGAACAGATATAGTACAGGGTACAGTAAGCTTCAGGGGAGTTCAACTCTCCTGCTTAATGTCAAGTGGAATCAAGGGTCATGCACCATTTGACTCCTGACCTGTCTTCCCATACCTCTTGGGGAGAAGCCATATTCACCTCACACAGAGCCTTAACTTCTCACTTGCTAAGCTGTGCTGGCTTTTAAACAATGACAAAACTAGTAGACATCTCTCGTATTTCTGTCTCGTGTCTCTTTCATAGTTAAACCACACAAATAACAGCATTAATAATAATTACACAAACACACATGGTCAGCTAATGTAGCACTTAACCTGCTTATTAAATCATATTCTTACTCCCCTATAACCCTCTTATTGTTTTGTCTTTTTGATATACACCGTTCTATCCCTGTGTAGGTATGTTTCTCTTTCTCCATTATGTTGCTTTTTCCAAAGTTGTTTTCTACAGTGCCCAAATTTGTAAAGTGCTGTCATCCAAACCCAGACACATATTGCCTTGGTCTGTGTTGTAGCTTGACCCTGGCAAAGGGAGTAGTAGTCTATCTGGCAACAGTGAATTTAGCTCTACTGGTAAACCTAGTGTGTAACCCAGCTTAGCTGAAGAGTGATGGCTGACAGACATCACCGCATGAAATCTGTACCTGGTGATAGGCAGAGGTTACACTGCTCTATTCTTCATTATGAAAGGATCATAAAGGTACTTTTCTAGCCTTAAAACCTATGAACTTAAGATGGGTGGAAATAATTTTGATTTGACAGATCTTCCCTTTCTGGAGTTGATATTACTACAGTATCTGTTTTTACGTGTTCGTATTTCTATAGATATTTCTTATCAAATGTAATTCTCTATGTATTTTTCTTCTGCATTATATGGCCCTGCATTTTGTAATCCTACAGCATGGTTTCTTTGTGTCTGCTCTCTTTGATGCAAATATCAATACACAGTTGCTGTTAAAATGCCATTTCTTTCCTTTTTAAGCATAATCAATACAAAGAAAAAAGAAAGAAAGGAAGAAATTATACTTTACCCACACAGAATATTGTAATTTTTATCAGGAGGAAAACTTTGATCATGTTATCTTAATTCCAGTGTGACATATAGGACAGTATTTCACCCAGCCTTTTCTGCTTAGAACCTACACATTCTAGTTGTTCTAAAATACGCAAGTGCACATCAGTGCAGAGAAAAATATGAAAGAACATACAATAAATCAGGCACATTCTGAATATATCAGACATACTGCACATGCACACATTGACTCAGTGGCGCATGGATGCAGCACAGAGATCATAAGTCTTCTCTGATGAGGCTCCTGTACATTCATAAATCCTTGACAAACTACACTTCAGTGAGTGGAGCTAATGGAGTAGGGAGGTAAATTCCCTTAAGCCAACCTAGTCAATCTGTGCTTTCACTCAGATATAACTCTTCCACCTTCATATTGTTGTTTTACAATGTAACCTGTGACAAAAATGTTATAGAGGCCTTTACCTCCCCACCAGGTCCCTCTGTGGGATCTAAGGTGGCTTTTCTTGGCTAATTCTACTCAATGTTCTCTCCACAAGAAGATTATGTGCAACCTAATGCAGAAAGGGGACTGAAATGAGTGTTCTGCTCAAGTCTTGAGCGAAGCTGTTGAAATAGACTTAACCGATTGTAAGGACCTTAAACACTTATGACTCCAGATGCAGCTTAAAAACTTAGGAAGTGTAATTCCCAGGCAGAAACCTACCTAAAAATTTACCACTGGCCATGAGCAGACACGATTCAGGACAAGGAAGGTCTTTCTTTTGAGCCAGCAAAAGCTATGTCTTCTTACACCGCTTCATTTTTTTTCATCTAGACTCTTAGACATACATTTTCCATTCTGAAAAAAGAAAATTACAGTATTGCCCCACCAAAAAAAAAGTGTTCATACTATGAAGTACTTAGAAAAACTATTATCATAAACAGAAGTTTAATTGTATTCAGGAGAAGTCATGACAGGTATCTTTAGCATGGAAATCATCTGACTACCCCAGAGATAGGAATAACGTAACAACCTTAACAGATGAGAACTGTATATTTTGATATTGATGTTACAGATGGCCTTGAGACTTAGGCATGAATTATTTCTGTGGATTCCAGGGAAGTTCAGTTTTAAATCCCTTGCACCCAATTTCTCCCAGGAATGCTGGATTCATGTCAGAACAACTCTTAAAAGAAACATTAGTCACTATGTTATTTGAAGTTTCAAGAATCCGTGAGAGAAATAAGTGACCAGTTAATACCTGAAGCCTCACAAGAAATACTCAAATATTTGAATTAACCATGGCACAGATCCTAATCTTTATTTCGCCTTGATTCCCTTGAAGAAAGGAAGTTGGCAAAACCAGAGAGACGGATTTAGTGCTGTATTTGCTACAGATGCCTTATTAGGCCTCATGTAAGTTACACTGGGCACAGCTCAGATAGTTAACTTGATTGTGACTACTTGACTTGATTGATAATGCAGGGAGACAGGGTCTGCCACACACAGATAACAGATACACTGAGTCACCGAGTTGGCTTGAACTTGGACTTCAGATGATTCGCAGTGCCTAACTTAGCATTTGTACTTAATCTTTTGAACTCTTCACGCCCCAAATGCAAAACAGAATGACAACATCTTCCCTAACTGGCAGGTCTATTATAGAAGCAAATATGTTAAACTTGCTGAGTGGTTGACAACTGCAGCAATCATTAGGACTTTCCAAACATCTAAAATAGTTAACCACATTCCTATTGTGAAACTGGTCTAGTCAAAAGAGTTTATTTTTTCTCAATAAAAATAAGTTACTTAATATTATTTCCTTTTTATTTTCTTGGCATGATACATTCCCAACCTAGCTAGAGATGAGGAGAGGA
>NW_010099950.1:447-707 GCF_000699245.1 Pterocles gutturalis | reverse complement strand
GGGGAAGCGGCGGTGGGGACGGATCTCGCTCCAGGAAGACTCGAAAATGTGAGCGAATACACAAAATAATATATTTATAGCATCCAAAACCAGAAAAAAAACACATGCCCCGGTTCTTCCGCGTTCTAATTAAATATTAAACGTGGAAAGATAAGTGAGGGTATCATTCCCCCCACACACTAGCATCAATGACGTTGCACTCACCAAACTTAAATCTAAAAAAAAATCACTTCCGTTCTAAAAACAGGAGTAAGCATTTC
>NW_010099950.1:0-204 GCF_000699245.1 Pterocles gutturalis | reverse complement strand
AGCAAGAACAAGGAACCGCGGGCGGGGGCGGCTGCGGGCGTCCTCTATGGACGGACAAACCCCGAGAGTGCAGCCCAGAAACTTTTTTCTTTTTAAGAAACTGAAAAATAACGCATTTTTTTTTTAAACCCGCGAGTAGCTACCCCAACCCCCCACACAATCTACAAACCGTTACGATCGTTTAAAAAAACAAAATACCACCAG
>NW_010099949.1:659-1625 GCF_000699245.1 Pterocles gutturalis | reverse complement strand
TCCCGGCACTTGCACAGAATGCTGGGACCTGTAGTCCCGCCATGCTGAGCCGCGCCGGAGCCGGACAGCCAGGGCATGTGGAGCAGAGCTGGCTATTCCCGCTGCCGGCCCACGCTGTCCATCCCAGTTCGGCTTCTCCACCGGACGGGAGCATCCCTGGGAGCAACAGCTCGAGCCCAACAGCGAGTGGGCAGGGAAGGGTCCGCGCAACGCACCCCCAGGGAAGGAGAAAGCGTTACCTGAAGAGACCTGAATCCTCCCTGTTAGCAAGCGCACGCGTAGAGAGGGAAAAGGGGAAAGAGAGAGAGACAGGAGTTACCCGCATTGGGAGAGGGCCTGCATGCAGGGTGGCTGGCAGAGGAAGGGACAGGAGGCTGGGGAGCCCTTTGCCAGGGGCCCACACCCCAAATCCATCAGGGTCCCCTCTAGGGACCCCCCAAGGGGCAGGAAAGTTTCTGAGGGGCTTCCAGACAGCACAGCCAAGGCCAGACCTGCCCCAGCAGCTCCTCCAGACAAGAGGGCTGATGGAGATCCAGATCCTTGTGTGGCACCGCAGGGCCTTAGGAGACCCCCACGAAGTGGGGAGGAAGAGGAGGATGAGGAAGGGCACAGGTAGAAGCAGCAGCCTGGGCCAGGGTTAGCACAGGCACAGCCACATGCTGCAGACTTCATGCAAGGAGGAAACTGGTGAGACACTGCAGGGAAACCCCCCCCAAAGTTGAGCACATGTCCCCAACTCTCCCCAGACCAGCCTGTCCCCCAGCTCTGGGGTCCCCACGTGCTCCCCAGCCCCTTTGTGCCCAGGGGTGTTTCTGTGCAGTGTCAGGGCCGGGTGCTTGGCATGCGGGGTGGGGGAAGTGGGTTAGTACCTGCTGGTGAATAGCCCGAGGCCCTGTTGGAAACTGAGAGGAGGAGAGGGAGGTTTGGGGCAGGGGAGGGAGGAGAGAAGAGCGGGCAATCCGGGGG
>NW_010099949.1:361-572 GCF_000699245.1 Pterocles gutturalis | reverse complement strand
TGCGTGCCCGCGCTGGGGGGGACCACGGGGCTCTGAGCACCCCTGGGCGCTGCGCAGTTCGGGGCTACTCAGCCAGGAGGCAGAAAGCTGCTGGACCCCCCTCATTGCTCCCTCCAACCCGGGGCAAAGCCCTTACCTGGCGTGGCTGAGAAGGCGTATTCATTTGTGAGGTCGGTGCCGGGTTAAAAACCACAGGTGCCGTCTGACCGGG
>NW_010099949.1:0-254 GCF_000699245.1 Pterocles gutturalis | reverse complement strand
CAGTCCGGGAGAAGGGGCAGGGTGCGGGGCTGTCGGGGCTCCTCCTGTGGGCTGTGGAGCTTTGTTCATTTCATGGGGTTGTGCATAAGGATCCCCTTGCTATCTGCAGGGACAGCGGGCGTAAGCCAGAGGCGGGCAGCACCCTGGGCATCTGTCTCCTGTCCCTGTCAACCCCCAAAACAGGGCATCTCCAGCCCCTCAGCATAAAGCTAGACACCGGCGATGCCCCACAGACAACATCTCACCAGGGTGCG
>NW_010099948.1:7154-7364 GCF_000699245.1 Pterocles gutturalis | reverse complement strand
CCGGCGGTGCAGACACGTGCCATCTGCATGGGCAGCCCTGGTGTCCCCAAAATGGGTGAGGGGGATGATGCTCTTCGGCTGAGTCATCCCTGCTCTTTACCCTGAGCAGAACTGTGTGGCCATGGCGAGGGGCTGCCTGGTGCCGGTGTGCCATGGACCGACCCTTGCTGTGAGGGCGAGCTGGCTGGCACAGCGGGGCCCTGGCCTCTG
>NW_010099948.1:4807-7095 GCF_000699245.1 Pterocles gutturalis | reverse complement strand
AGACCTGTTTCTCCCTGAGCCCCCCCAGCCTGGTCAGCAGTGTGGGGGTGCAGCGCAGGAAGCTGCAGCAGGAGGATGAGGAGCCTGGGCCTGGTTACCCCCATGTGCAGGGACTGTCACTGGAGTGCCCTGCTTTCTGCGGGCAGGGTGGCAGGGGACACACCAGCACCTCCTTGCCCACCTAGCGAGTGTGGCGGGGCCTGCGGAGGACCAGCCATGTGCCAGGGGAGAACTGTCCCCAGTGCCACGGGTGCCCATGGATGGGTTTGGTGCAGCCCCGAGGATGTGTATGCCCTGTGCGTGTCACTTCCTCGTGCCCTGTGCGTGCGTGTGCCCTGTGAGTGTCACCTCCTTGTGCCCTGTGCATGTCACCTCCTTCCTGGTGCTGCTGCTGTGCAGGCAGGGGCTGTCACCCTGCCAGCGCCTGGGGGAGCGCTGCCCTCTCCCTGCAGCCCCAGAGCAGAGCCGCTGGTGCGGGCCAGGGCAGAGTCAGGCCCCGTGGCAGAGCCCAGCCTGGTCAGCTCGTGCCTTGTCTCCGTGGGTGGGTCCCCCAGCGTGGGTCTGCCCTGGCCCCGTCCAGAGCTGGATGTTTCACTGAGCGAAACCAGCTCCGTGTCCCACTGGCCTGATCTTGCCGTGGCCGGGGCTGAGGCTGGGGGATTGGAGCAGGGAGGAGGGTAAGCATGAGCCCCTCTCCCCTGCTGAGGGATCACCCCAGGAGGGCTGGAGTTCGTGGTTGCTGGGCTTCTCCCAGTCTGGCAGGGGGAGCGCAGTGTGTGCCGTGCCTTTCCGGCAGCTGCCTGTTGCACAGTCCCAGGGTGCTCTCTGGGGGTAGGCACCTCGCCATGTGGGCTCTCCTCCTGCCAACGTGCAAAGAAGTGGCCCCTGTGCTGCAGGGTGGGATTGGGAGCAGACACCTCGTGTTTGGCTGAGGGTGCTGGGCTGGGACTCCAGAGAGCCGGGGCCAGTCCCCTGCGCTGTCCCTGAGTGCTGGTGGCCCTGGGGAGGTCCCCATTGTCCCTGGCACCGGGCGTGTTTGGGGAGCAGCGTTGCAGCGAGGTGCAGCAGTGGTTTCAGGACAGACTTTGTCTGCGGGCACTTGGTGAGGGTTTGGCTGGTCAGCTTGAGGACGCGGCGGTGGTGGGTATGGGGAGGCTGCGTGACTGGGTGGCTTTCGAGAGAGGGGTGGTCCTGACCCACAGCACCACACGTCACCCGCTTCCGTAACCCCATGTCACCAGACAAGCTTGCGTGCGGCCCGGTGAGAGTGGTGGCCAGGTGCTGTTGCATGGTGCCACTGTAAGGTCTCGTGCCCAACCCTTGGGAGTGTCAGACTTTGCCTGGCATGGCTGAGCTGTTCTGGGGGCTGCTCTGGGGTTTGCCTGGGATTTTATTCTTCCTAGGGCAGAAACTTAGGCAGGAGCCTTGGGGCCATGGGGGTCTGAGCAGAACAGCATCAGAGGCTCTTGGTGGAGGGTAGCTGGGGCTGTGAGTGCCCGAGGACGGGTGGTCCCCTGGGTGCCGATGGCAGCCCTGGGCCGTGCAGGCTGTGCCATCGTCCAGGTTGTCTTGGTTGTCTCACTGTCTGCTGGGACAGGCAGTGAGCTCAGCTGGGTGGATTTTAAGGGCTGGGCTCCCCAGTGACTTTTGGTAGCTGGTTTAAACCTACGCTGGATGCAGAATTAACAGGTGATCTCTCCAAAGTCACTGCAGGCTCAGGTCAGGGTGTTTGGCCGCGTCCCTCCTGACTCCCTGGTGTTTGGGGCAGAAAGGCGACTGCAGCTGGAGCTCCTGGCTCTGAAGGGCCAGTGGTGGAAGCACGCTGCTGGGTTTTGTTAGGCCCTGGGGAGGTGTTGGTGTCTCGGGGCTCTTGGGGAGGAGCAGTGAGCAGGAGCAGAGGCTCCAGGTGCTCCTTTGATGTCGCAGCATGTCCGTGGGGCTCCCATAGCATGGGCCCTGGGGTGGGGAGAGGATGCATGTGGGGCAGGGAGAGCAAGGCAGTGGCACAGCTGCTTTGCCCAGTGCAGGGTTTGTGTCATCTGCTCTTTGGCCAAGAGCTGGGAAGTTCCCACCATGCAAAGGAGTTGTCCTGGCAGTTCTGCCCCTTCCTTCCTGGACAGTGGGAGTGGAGCTAGGGGGAGGGATCTTGATGCCTCTGAAATAAGGCTGAAATTTGGGGTATTGGGGCCTCACCCGGCAGCGCCTGTGCCGGGGTGTATCGTCCTTGGGGGACAGGGCACCCTGTGTCTGCGGAAGCACAGCCAGGTCCTGCTGCCAGCACTGGGTGG
>NW_010099948.1:3327-4786 GCF_000699245.1 Pterocles gutturalis | reverse complement strand
CGATCGGGCCAGCGCTGCCCCGGCTCAGGGTGCTCTTTGCCCCCTCACTGTTTGCAGCTGGTGGGGGGAGGCGGGGGGGTGCACAGGCTTATCAGGGTGGTGCCGGTGTGGCAGTGCCAGACAGCGTCCCCGTGAGTCCCTTCTTGCAGGATGGCCATGGGGGCACCTGTGGCAGGGTGATTGATGGCCGTGGCGGCCCCAAGGGCAAGTGGCCATGAGCCACGGAGAGTGCAGGGCTCTGCCTTGCTCCCTGCCTGTGGGGAGAGGCTGTGGGACAGACAACGCCTTCCTCCACACCGCAGCCGCTGGCACAGCCCTGCCCGCTCTCATGCTGGGCACCTCGTGCCAGTGGGAGGAGGGCTGTGTCCCAGTGCCGTGTGCTGGAGCAGGAGCACTGCCACATGGCCCTGGGACAGGGCACTGCTGGTGGTGTGTGTCCCTCGGCTCAGCACGCTGGTGCCCAGCTGGCAGAGCACCGCGGGGCTGGCATGGGGGACAACTCATGCCCTGGGCTCCCAGTTCTGGCACAGCAGAACAGGCCTCAGGAGAGGTGTTGGCAAACCCCAGTGGGGATTTTCTCCTCCAGCTTCCTCGAGGCATGTTGCCAGGCTGCGGTGACAGGGCTGCAGGGGACAGTGTGAGGGGTGGGGATGTGCCCCCATGCTGTGGGCAGGTGGCAGTGGGACAAGTGGTGGGCACAACGTGCACTGAGCAGAAGTGTGACCACGGGCAGGGGTGATGGCAGCCCTTGGGCCTGGCCTTGGCTGTCCCCATGGGTGAGGTGACCTCAGAGAGCCCTGGCAGGGGCCCAGCTGGGTGGTGACCGTCAGTGGCTGTCTGTGGTGGGGTCCCCAGCATCACTGGGGGGCAGGACCGGGCCTGGGTGAGACCGCTCACTTGTCTGCTCTGGTGCTCGTCTTTCCCAGTGACCGTGGCTCCCAGCTGTGGGCAAGTAAGCGGGTCTTTAACAACGATTAAAGTCTGGAGCCATCAAAGTTTAAGATGTTTGTGCCAGCCTTAAGATGCTGCTGGAAAAGTTGGGGTGTTGATTTCTCCAGGAGCTGAGCCCCATTCCCTGGGGCTCCTGCAGGCTGGCGCCTGCTGCTCCTGGCTCCCTGGGCAGCACTAGGATGGCAGGAGGCTGGCAGGGAGCAGGCGGCAGGGGGGAGCCCAGGCAGACCATGCACTGTCCTCCGGTGGGTGCAGGACGGTGTTTTGGAGGCAGGGCTTGCCCTGGGCTATGTGCATGGTGCTGCTTCACCTGCATCGGGCTGGTAAATCCCCTCACAGGTGCCAGGCCATGGGGAGGGGGGGCTGATGTAACAGCTTTGGGCTGCGGGCGCACCACTGGGGTTGCCAGTTTGGGGGTCTCTGGGTGGGGCCTCCCAGCCCCTGGCTGTCCCTGTGCTGGTTGAAGGTGATGGCTGGGGGCTTTGGGGTGTTTCTGGGAGCGGGCAGG
>NW_010099948.1:2178-3291 GCF_000699245.1 Pterocles gutturalis | reverse complement strand
TGTGGGGATTGCCCAGCTTGGCCTCGGGGCATGCACGCTGCTGTGTCCTGGGGATGCCAGCTGAGTTCTCCTGCCAAAGTCCGGCAAAGCCCATTGCCTTCGGCCGTGCTAACCCTGCCTTCAGCGCGTCTCCTAGCTGCCCGGGGACAGTGGGGCCGCTGCGCTGGGATGTTGGCTCTTGCTGCATCCTGTGGGGCTGATCAGTGCTGTGGGCCTGGCAGCGCAGGAGCTGCATCCCCGGCTGGTGCTGCTGCCTCGTGCTCAGGCTGTGCGTTGCCCAGCGCTGCTTGTTGTCCTTGTGGCCCCCCACTCCTGGCTGTCGGCACGGCAGAGGGTGGGAGCAGGTGGGGAGTCGCAGGCCCAGTCCCCCCGGGAGCTGAGCATCCCCCCTGCAGGGCCAGCCCCCTGCCAACAGCACTCACCAGCCTCTGCCTCCCTTGCTGGGGGAGCTGGACAGGACCCAGCTGCCCCTGTGTCCAGCTGGTGGCAGGGGTCAACGTGGGATCCCAGCAGGCACACATGTACCCCACCATCCGTGGTGGTGGCAGGCAGACACACCCAGCACTCATGCAAACCCCAAGAGCACCCGTGGCCTCATCCTGCTCCCCTCTGCAGCAGGTTGAGGGGACCGTGTGCTGGGGGATGTACGCACATGTGTGTGGGGTGGATCACTCTGGCAGCCCAGCTCTGCCACTGCCCGGGAGCTGCCCCCAGCCACTGTCGCCTGGGCACAGGGGACCCTGGGACCCCTGTCCCACCCCAGGTGCTGCACGACCCCTCCACAGGCATATGGGTGAGAGCCCTCGCAGAGGGAGGATGGAATGGGTGAGAGGACAGGACGTGGGGCAGGGCCGTCTGCTGGTGGATTCTGGCCCTTCTCCTCTCTTTGTCCCTTTCCGTCTCCAAGCATTTCCTTCCTAGCTGTGCAGACCTGGCCTTTCCCCCCTTGCTTCCTTGCGCAATACCAAAATGTCCCCCAGTGTCTTCTCCCCACAGGCAGGAACCCTTCCATGGGCACACACTGGGTGCCAGCATTGAGTGCACAGGGGGTCTGAGGCTCCCTTGGGACAGCATCCCTTCTCCTCCCCCCCCCCGCCTCTGCCCCCCATGGGT
>NW_010099948.1:842-2099 GCF_000699245.1 Pterocles gutturalis | reverse complement strand
CTGGTGACCCCTGCCGTGCCACCACATCTGCCCATCACTGTGTCATCCTGGGTGCATGAGTTGGGGGACAGCCTGGCCTGGCATGGGGGTATGCAGTGACGCAGGAGGGGTTGGGGACAGGGGACATCTCTGGGGAAGGAGATGAGCAAGAGGTCAATGACCCACTTTAAAAAATAAATATAATAACAACAAGCAGGTCCCTCCTGTTGCCACCAAGGACCAAGTGGTCCCTGAGGGAGCCTGGTACGGCCCGGCGTGGGGGGATAGGACACAGAGACCCGATTGTGCGCCTGGTAAACAGGCAGGAGGGAGGGTGCAGGCAGTGAGCAGCAGGGCTGGAGCCATGGGATGGGCAGAGCGGGGTCCCTTGCCACCCCCTGATGCAGGGACAGTGACACCAGGGACTGGTAGTGCCAGAAAGATGGGGATTCCCCCAGCCCTGGCACTGCTCCTGGGGGGTCCACTGGCCCCATCCCCTCCAGCCTCTGCCTCCCCAAAACCAGCAGCTCTGGGGGTGGGGAGGGCAGCACTGGGGGGCACCCATGGGTGCATCCCTCCCTGTCCCACAGCCCTGCCAACCCCCGTGCCCACAGGGGTGCCATGGTCACATGCTGGGGGTTGGGGGTCTGTTTGCTCACCGCAGTTTGCTGGGCAGCCAGGACTTTTTGGCAGAGCCCCTGGGTGAGGCCAGCATAGAGGTGACGGTGTTGGGGACAGGAGGGCCTGACCCTGGTCCCTCCAGCCTGCCTGTGTTGTGTTAAAGCCCTCTCTTCTCACCCTGCTGGTGTGTCCCTCCAGTGCCGGGTCACTGCTGGTGACCGGGGTGGTGCGGGAGCATGGTGGGAGATGTCAGGCTGCAGTGAGCACCTTCCTGGCAGCGGAGCTGGGGCCTGCCCTGCCCCTGGTGACAGCATGTTCTGGGGTCTTGGTGCCAGCTTAGGGTCTGATCTGGCCCTGAAGCCAGTGGAGGTTGGCTCACCTCACCCCATGCCTCAGTTTCCCACCTGCAATAGTTCCCCTCCCCTCGGCAGCGGGGGCAATGGGGCCGTGGTGTGGCCTGGGCGCTCGCGGTGCAAACCGGCAGCAGCTGTGCTGGCAGAGTGCCACGTGCCCACTCCTGCCGATGGCTGCAGGCACCGCTGCCCGTCCCCAGGGCCTCTGGGCCCAGAGCCCAGCCTGGGCCTCCTGCACGATGCGGGTCAGGGATTCCTGGGGATTTGCTGTGGTTTACCATATGCCGCCGGTGGAGATCCTGTG
>NW_010099948.1:0-611 GCF_000699245.1 Pterocles gutturalis | reverse complement strand
GATCATGCCGGGCAGCTGCCGGCTGGGAGGGCACTGCCAGTGTGAGGGCCTGTGTCCCTTTGCTTGGGGTCGTCTCCCCAGCTGCGGTGACCCGTCGGGGCTGGGCTCCAGCCCTGGCACCCTGTTTGTGTTGCCGAAGTGGGGGTCTGTCCGCTCTGTGGTACCCTCTCCTGTCCTGAGGCGCGGGGGGCAGGCAGGAGATGCTTGGATGCCCAGGGACCTGTTTGCCTCTGGCTGTGCTGTGCCGGTGCCACCAGCCACCTGCGAGATGCAGGCACAGTGCTGCAGTGCTGTGGTGCCACTCGCGTCCTGCCCACGCTCCTCCTAGGTGTGCGAGTCCTGTCCCCAGGTGTCACGGTCCCTCTGCTTTGTGTCATCCCCAGTGGGTGCTGGCCTTTGAGATCTTCATCCCGCTGGTGCTCTTCTTCATCCTCCTGGGGCTGCGGCAGAAGAAGCCAACCATCCCTGTGAAGGAAGGTGAGTGCCAGGGAAGTGGTGTTCGGTGCACCCACACTTGGGGACACCCCGAGGCTCTGGGGAGCTGCTCCAGCCCCTGGGGAGAGCCTGAGGGGGGGGGCCATGGCAGCTGATGGGGTTCGAGAAGGGCCTTT
>NW_010099947.1:0-19151 GCF_000699245.1 Pterocles gutturalis | reverse complement strand
TACCTGAATATTAATATATTATATATATATATCTATATTTCCATATAGATGCACTTAAAGATGAAGTGTACAGAATTTTTTTCTGTTCCACTAATTTTCACTAAATATTAATTGTCATCATCACCACACTATGAGGAGGTAAAGAAAGGGCAAGGGTGGAACAATAGTGCCGTGCCTCTAGCAGTGCTAAGGCCTAGATAGCTTCTACTATACTTTGAAGCTGTAGGCACCAATGCTTTGTGTTACATAAAGTGTATTTAAAGAATAATGTTACCTTAACCTCCATATTAGTTTTGGACATTTCAGTCTATATATCTCTGTACACTCTTTTCAAATTCTTTTTATTTGGTCTGTCCATCGTGAAGGAATTTTGTAAGGTGCTCTAATAATTCCTGAAAATGCAGATCCTCGCGAAGACAATCTGTGAGTGATGTCCTATTCCATGGGCAACTCCTCACCCAGGTATAGGTAGCCCTTCTACCTTTCTAAAAAAAAAAAAAAAAAAAGCAGGATAAAATAAGGCTTCAGCTTTGGAGCTACTTTGGCAAACCAACATAAGAAGGATAGTATCGGAATAAGCAATTTTTATTACTGTACATATTTTTTGTCAGCAGCAACTGTGCTATATTAGTCCTCTCATAATCTTACTAAGTTCTAATTTTAAATTAATTAGTCCTTTTTCTGCTGCACTTTATGTTTGGAATGCTATTATGAACAATGTTTTACAAATTATTAATAGTGTCTTGATTTCCATTTAATTTTTTCCATTATCGAGTTTATGACATTTTTTCTTTGGACAAAACTTTATTTCTGTTTAAATAATTATTCTAATGAGAACTATAACATCCTATAGGCTGTTTAGTAATAATAACTACTTCCATCTTAGATTGTTGCTGAGATTATAGGAAAATGCCTTCTTGGTGTATATACTGACTTGGTGGCATTAATCTTCACTTCGTAGAATCATAGAATCACACAAGTGTTTGGGTTGGAAGTGACCTTTAAAGGTCATCTAGTCCAACCTCCCCTGCAATGGGCGGGGACATCTTCAACTGGATCAGGTTGCTCAAAGCCCCATCCAACGTGACCTCAGATGTTTCCAGGGATGGGGCATCTACCACCTCTTTGGGCAATCTGTTCCAGTGTTTCACCACCCTCACTATAAAAAATTTCTTCCTTATGACTGGTCTAAATCTATCGTCTTTTAGTTTAAAACCATTGCCCCTTGTCCTGTTGCAACAGGCCCTGCTAGAAGTCTGTCCTTATTTTTCTTATAATCCCTCTTTAAGTACTAGAAGGCTGCTGTAAGGTCTCACTGGAGCCAGGCTGAACAACCACAATTCTCTCAGTCTTTCTTCATAGGAAAGGTGTTCTGTCCCTCTGATCATTTTTGTGACCCTCCTCTGGACCCACTCCAACAGGTCCGTGTCCTTCCTGTGCTGAGGACTCCAGAGCTGAAGGCTATACCCCAGGTGGGGTCTCACGAGAGCAGAGCAGTGGGGGAGAATCACCTCCTTCGACCTGCTGCTAATGCTTCTTTTGATGCAGCCCAGGACACGGTTGGCTTTCTGGGCTGCAGGTGCACATTGACAGCTCTTGTTGAGCTTCTCATCAACCAATACCCCCAAGTCCTTCTCCTCAGAGCTGCTCTCTATCCATTCTCCACCCAGCATGTATTTATGCTTGGGATTGCCTTGACCCATGTGCAGGACCTTGCACTTGGCCTTGCTGAACTTCATGAGGTTTGCATTGGCCCACCTCTCAAACCTGTCAAGGTCCCTCTGGATGGCATCACTTCCCTCCTTCATTATGAATGAATTGCATCAAAAGGAACAAAAGTCTAGCTGGGTATCACTAAGCTGAAGCCATCTCAGCTGGAGATAGAGGTGACTACAGCAGAGTTTATGGGAAGTTGCAAATACTTTGTTTAGTCCATTAAAAATAGCAAAGAAATAGTTTAGGGAGACAACAAACAGGAAACTGGAGCTGGAACTCAGTATTTTATTCAGGAATAGAACAAGAAATCTAAGGCTCAGCTGTGTACCTCCATTGCATAGAGTCTGCACTGAGCACTCATGATGCACTACACCCACTAAAGTTGTATTGCAAGATGTGCAAACAAAGGGCAGTCAAGGCTCAAGCAGGAGAGTTAGACTAGCACTTTGTATTTGGATGGAGGAGGGAGCATTTTGTAATTGAAGAAGATAACTGATATACCAGACACATTCCTTAAAACTCTTATTTAATTTCCAGAAGCATGTTGGCAGGTATAGCCCAGCTGTATGGCTTGCTTTGAGAAAACCTCTTCAGTTCTTGATGTTTCTATTTTCCATCTGTACAGTGGCAGTAATATTGTCTTTCTGTTACTGAAATGCTGGGAAGATGAATCAGCTAATGGGTAAGTGACTGCCTAACTATACTTCAAGTGGCTATGCAAGCCACAAACACTGGTAAGTTCTCAAGTGCAGTTGAGTATTTGTCTGAATTGCAAATGTTTACAAGATAAGACAAAAAGGCACATTATCCATCTTCTCACTCCCCTGCCTGATCATTGATACCAGGGTTGCCCCGACCCAGGTGCAGGATCTTGCACTTGGCTTTGTTGAACCTCATGAGGTTCACATGGGCACACTTCTGGAGTTTGTGCTCAAGTTGATGCAATCATTTCCCTTGCTGTGCTTACTTCAGTCTTGCTGGTACAATTTAGGATGCTGTTACCCTTTGTTGATGAAAGGGCATACTGCTGGCTTATTGATCTTGTTGTCCACCAGGATTCCCAGGTCCTTTTCTGCAGAATTGCTTTCCAGCCTGTCAGTCCTCAGCCTGTAGGAGGTATGTGGTTAGTTCTCCCAGGAGCGGGATTTTTGCATTTGATTTTCTTGAACTTCAGGGGATTCCTGTTGACCCATTTCTCCAGTCTGCAGGGATGCCTCTGAATAGCAGCCCTGCTTTCCAGCAGACTGGCTGCTCTTCCACAGTTTGACATGACCCACAAACTTGCTGAAAGTGTGTTTCCTTTGATTGTTAAGGTCTTTAATAAAGCCATTAAACAGCATCAACCCCACCGTTGATTCCAATGAAGTGGTTTCCCATTAAACTTTGTTTTACTGATCACAATTCATTAAGTCTAGTGATCCAGCCAGTTTTACACTTAGCTTACAGTCCATTTAGCCCAACCCTGTCTCACCAGCTTTGCTATGAGATGCCATTTCAAAGTCTTTGCCAAAGTCAAGTTATAGAACATTCCTTGTTCAACCCCTCTTCCACAGAGCCCATCATCTCACCACAGATGACTACCAGGAGGGTCAGGCACAATTTGCCCTCGGTACGCCTGTGCTGCCTGTTCTCAGTGCTGCTGTTCCCTTCTCATGTTTCTTCCAATAGAGAAAAAGAGGTTGTGAATATAATGACTTTGAAAGGTTTGACTTTGTAAGTAGCTTGTATCATGGTTAGTAATAAAGAATGTCGAATTTATTTACATCTTTTAATTTAAGAAAGTACAGCCTCGGAGCAAGGAGAACACCGCAGTTACATTCGTGCATCCATGTTTCCAGCACCTCAGCTAGAACTGCCCTCTCTCATCAGACGTTGTACAGGAGGCAGCACATTTCCAATGCCAATTTCAGTAAAAATGCAAAGAGTATCTGTTGAGGACAAACTAGTGACTATGTGTGGATTCAGGATGATATTTCCAGAAATAAACAGTCGCAGTTTTTGCAGTGCAAAGTATTACCTTGAACAAAATGTTAGTGACAGGTGAGATAACAGAATTGGCTAGAGGACATAATGAAGGCTAAGAGAAAGGAAAAAAAAAAAAAAAAACCCCAGCCATAAACCAAAATCCAAATGAGATCAGACTGCATTTGTTTAATCTTAAAATAGAGATAAGTGAGTGGAAGAGGAACCTTTCAAGGGTTTGGATGATCTTTGAATGTAAAAGCAGTGCAGGGCTATACCAGATGGGTCTACATTACAGTGGTGGTCTTTTCTTGGAGTTTCTCAGGTAAAATTGTTTTCTTGGAATAATCTCAAGTAAGAGACAGTGTGCTGAAATGATGTATATGATGTAGCAGAACAGTTTACCCCTTAGAAGGATTTGGTCAGTCTGTCCGAATCAGACAAAATGAATCATCTGCACATAAGGGAACAGTTTCTCTTGTGCAGCAAAATTAGAGTAAATATTTTGGTTTGCAGAGGAAGGGGGTAGGTTATAATAAGACCAAAAAAACTGTTTCAGGGCCTGATTCAGTTTCTGCTGAACTGGTGAGAGCCTTTTGTTTTATTTCAGTCAAGGGGCATCTGATCTCCAGTGGCTAAGCTATTAGTATTCCAGTCATAGTCAGTGAAATAAACATATTAATTAATATTCAGGAGAGAAGCTTCATAGATTGAATTGAATGCATTTAGGAATGCTTTTACACATGTCTGTAGATGGCATGAGTGTACTGTATGCAAGGAAAAAATAATTAATTATGCTGATAAATCTTTCTTTCCTGAATTCTGTTACCAAGTAATCAACCTGGAGAGTTGAGCAAGTGCTTTAGCATCTAGGATACCAATATTCGGAAACAGAATGCAAGGTATCAGGAGAAGTAATGTATTCTTTTTTTTTGCTACAGATAGGCATGGACTCACTCCATATTGTTGGTGTCAGCATTTTTCATAAACATTGACTAGCAGGCACTCAGAGACACAAGTTTAACGTCTATTGATTTTTCTCCTATTTGGGTTATAATAGCAAATTCTTCCTGGACTCTGATTTACAAAAGCAGAAGGTGGACTTGGTATTCTAAAATAGAATCTATACAAATATGTTTATAGAATCTAGGAAAGAAGAAATGCTGTTTGTGCTCTTCTTACCCTGCCAAAAGTGAATATTTTTTACAGTGAGTAAAATATCAGTGAAGAGTGCTTTCAAATGAAGCTTGTAACAGTAGAGATTATGTTGAGGTAGAGCCTATATTACACCCTCTAAGTGGGCTTCAGGCATTAGTCTTTTTCAGTGGCAGCTGTGAAATCTCCTATAGAGCACGTAGGACAGTTTACCACCAAGTGGGAACTAGTGACCTGTCAGGATCTGCACTTTTGACCTGCAGTGCAACAAAAAACAGATATGCAAGCTTTAAAATAAGCTGAAACATGCCACTTAACCTCTTAAGGGCATTGAACATATGACCCCTGAAATTGTGACTTAAAAAAGTGTGCACAAATGTGCAGCTCATCTTAAATAAGTCTCACAGTATGGAAGCTGTACTGTGAGATGTACAGACCAGTTTTTCTTAAGGACAGGACAGATACTGCAAGATACTGTAAGAAATAATGAGTCTTTGTATCAGTTGGATTACTTGGGGAGTCATCTTAACCCTGTAAGCCTTTCAGAGCAGGGTCCGCAATATCATCGTTATTCTGTATTAGACTGGATGCAGTTACAGCACACAGTTAATAGGATCAAGGCTCTTTGCAGACTAGTCTAGCAAGGATTTCCACCCAGTATAGTAACAGTAAGGAACCAAGAGGCACTGGAGAAATACTCTGAGCTTTATGCCTGCACTGCAGACTGCCGCTTCACCTTGGGAAGGAGAAACAGATAGCCATATGGAGCTGTGTCATGCTACTTTTTCCCAGGACCGGGGAATAGGTCTTGATCTAGTTTGTTTGCTAGTAGAGGGATAGTCAAGATGACTGGGATTCCCATATGCTCTCAACTGCATCAAGACATTCAGTTAATCTAATTGCCATAACTAGGATGAAGTCTAAAAGGTAGAAAAGTAGGTAACTCTGTTTACAGTAAACTCTTATGTTTAGGCAACTTAATCAAACCCCAACTAGCCAGATAGAAGAACACAGACCTGGAAATGGTATGCTGTATAATGAACCTCAGCTGTGCCCTGCCACAAAATCACATAATGACTACTGCATGTTTATCAAGCTCTGTGCTGTGAGTGGTTAGGTCACGTAATCTCTCTGCCTTCTTGAAAAGGTTGTTTGTTTTGGTTTTTTTTCATTTTCTCATTCAAATTATTTCCAGGAATTTGTCCTCAGCAAATCAAAGCATACTAACACACAGTATTACTGATACTTATTTCAGTGATCAGAAACACTGATATTTATAGGTTTTCTTGCCTCCTGTGCCTTTAGCTTTTCTAGTTGCCCACCACCTTGATTAATTTCCTTTGCAGACATGGACTTTATACTATTTCTTTTCAATAATAAATACTCAATGTTGTAACCTGACTTAAGTCATAAATATGACCTTAGTTTACATGGCATCAGTCATTCTGAGTAGGTTAAGGTGATATTTTTTGCTGTTTCAGATGGTGATTTTTAAAATAGCTCCCTCAAGTAGTAAACCTATAACCTTTACTAGGTTTACCTGTTCCAAGTGAACTGGATTGTGTCCATTCCTTTTTCTGTACTAGGCTGAACAATATTGTCTAGTGACAGAATTTTCCATTTATACTTTCATATAGTTTTTACCATCCTGAAATGTCTGAATTGCTGGGGCAACTTTAATCTGCTCTTTCTTTTCCCTTACCTGGCAGTTAAGATAAATGACTATAATTTATCAAGGGTATAGTAGAAGGTAAATTAATTCCTAACAGTCAGCATGTGCTGATTGAAGTGAGGTGGTGTAGACTCTGTTTATTTTTTCCATAGTACTTTGCAGATGTTTTAGGAGTTTTTGAAAACAAATACTATACAACTTTCTCTTGAGTACTGTAAATATACCTGCTTGGTGTAGTGTCAGCAAATGCCCTATGGCTTATACAGAACACCAGCTGTGCTATATAAATTTATAATAAGTAATTTGGGGGCAGAGGTTGCTGCAATATCTACACACACTCCAGCATAATGGAAACACAAATATTCTAGTCGCAAGTTTCTGAACATTAGATACAGAAAAAAAAAAAAAGTGTGTAAATTTCTTTTATATTTTGCTTTTACATTTTGTCACTGCCTTAACCTGCTCACAGCTATCAAAATACTGTTGTCCTAGAAGCTGTCTTCTTTATTCAATACACTCAGGATTTTAAGAATGTCACCACTGCAGAGAAAGAAGGCCTTCAGTCACACCTGCCAGCCTGTGAAGCTCACAGATTTCCCAGTACATCACTTCCACGGTTTCCATAGAGCACTCTCCTGCTCAGGTTTCTATTTATCAGCTTTATTCACATCACACACTTTTTCTCTGTATCCTGAGATAAAGGACTGTTTTCATAGGAAAGTACCCAAGGTCATAGATTTGCTTTTCTTTGCTAATAAAGGGAATGGAATACACTCAACACAACAAACTAGGTTAGCTAAGTAGAAAGAATTTATTGTAATGAGTGGACTAGATTCTCACTTGGTGTAAACTGGTGATGTGGGTTTACAGCAGCACAGAAACTGGCCCAAGTATTGTAAAACTCTCTCTCTCTCTCCAGATTGCTAATGACACAGCAAGAGTAATAAAATAGCTTCCCTAAGGATCACTGGACTGACATCTACTTTCACCCCAGTCATTCATTCTGCAAAGATTATTTTCTTAGATCATCCTTTGGCTTGGTCACTCTTTCTTGGTCTTCTGCCATCATGTCAGGTCCGCTTGCTCCATCACATCTCACGTGATACATGTATTCATTAGTGCTGATGTGGAACTTTATAGCAAGACTGAATATGCTGATTCCAGCAGAGTACCAAAATATTTGAATAAAGCATATCTGGCAAGCCGCTTGAAAAACCAAAAGTGCCAAGGTCCCCCTTTGTTAATATGTCCATGGTTGGTCTTATTCCTTGACCATACAAACACTTTGCTGATGTCACGTCTGTGCTGCATCCTGATCAAGTCTTGTGAGAGAAGCCAATTCCCTCAAAAATAAAATCCAGGGATGTTACCTGGATAGGCACAACCACGCACTCAATTGCATGAGTCATCTGAGTAGCCAGGGCCCTGAACACACTACAGTAGGAGGTGCAGGTACATCCCCCTCTAATATCTGTGGTGGCTCTAACTAATTAAGCTTGACTATTAGACTGATATGAAGTCTCAGAGTGAAACAAAAGAAAATGTGAATTAGGATTGAGGGGACATGCATGTCATTCACTGTTTAAAACTGTAGTGGTTCTGCTGCTATCTGGTTGTAAGGCAAAGGGAAACAGCATTTAATGTTGTTAGTGTCCTCATTGCCCATGCTTTAAAATCCATATTTGTCTTGACTTGTATACATTTTGGGTGTTTTCTTTGTCTCCAGCATTTTGCAATATTGCTGACAAGGTTATGTATGGCTTCTCAAAAAAAGTATGAGTGGATCTGAAAAGCGGCTAATATCGCTATTTGAGTGTTTATCATTAGCAGTGAATGGACTGCTCTGGAAATGTACATAATAAATCCTGTGTTTAGCTACATTGTTTCAATAATGCTTTGTGATGAGTTAAAGTTTTATCATAGCAGTGACAGGAGAAAACCTATTTTTTTTCATCTTTTACTAGAGTGTGAATATTTTTTTCTATTTTCTGACCAGTTTTGCTTTGATATATGGAAAAAGGTCAAAAGGTGGGAAAATAATGCTGAGCAGATGGTGTCACAATGATTTAGTGAAAAGAAAAATTTTGCATATTTTGTTCATATTTTACTCAGCAATATGTGTACTATATAATGAATTTTCCCCTCTGCCTCAAGTTACCATTGAAAAAAACTTTGGGACAGAAGTAATGAAAAAGAACTGGATCAATTTCACTGCACGTGTTTCAGCTCTTTCATGCTTTTCCACAGTTTCAAAAACTGAGCAAATAGAAACCTATAGTAAAATGTAAAAAGTATGTAAGTGGATTAAACTAGCAAATTTTCTGTTGAAAAGTGGTTGAGTCTTCTACAGTATAGATTTTCAAAGGTCTTCAGGCAGCTTCTTTTAAGCATTCCTGATCATTTTACAAACTATGGCATAGGGTTATGTGCCACTTAGACATGTCTGAAACTTACTCTTGGATTTTTGTGTCTTCTATATTCATTTTTACAAAACTTTCCATACTAGCTTTTTCTCTCTTTGTTCAATGATCAGGTCTCTAGGGAATGAGAAACACACACAAATATCTGGACATGCATATAAGTTGATTGATGCTGTGATTTAGAAGGGAGGCCAAAGTTGAGTCCTATCAGCAACAAAAACATGACTTAATTCAAATGTATTTATTTATGTTTATATTTTTATATATCACCCCTGTAGCTCGTGTGATTATTCTTAGCTCTCAGCATCATCTTTCAGAAATAAGTTAAAGTTTTCTCTTGGTCTTCAGATGTTGAGCTCAAGTGATTTAACAATGTATGAAGAGGTAACAATAATCCAAAGAAATTTCTCGAGTGCAGTGAATGGGTTTAGCTAATACTGTGGTTAGTATGATGTATTATGAAGCTGTTTTGCTTTTTTTTTTTTTCTTCTGTGATATTTGCTAAAGGACAGGATCAAGAAAAATAAAATCTGTGTTAATGCTGAGTACTGATGAAATGTTATCTAGTTACATTTTTAAAAGAAAAGAACCTTTACAGGTATTCTTATCAGGAATGCACTCACCCTTTGGACATCTTCCCTGGCATGAACAGCTTTTTAATTTAATTGACAGATAAAACTGCACATTTACCAGTGGAAAAGGTTACTGTACATCATATAAATTAAAGGCCATCTAGCAACTTGTTTAAGGATGAAGTCTGATACTGTTTATATAGGATTTTGAAAATTAATAATTTCAGCTGACATTAGTATTTCAGCTATATGTAAATTATGCATTAGAATGTAACTTTAGAACAGGGAGAGATCAACTCTTCGATTTTGACTGAACATAAATTACATTTACACTTAGGGAAAGTCCCCTTAACCCTGCCAGTAATGTGTAAGTGGCCTTCCATGTAAATGGCCTTCAGTATAAATGAGAAACAGGCTCACTATAGAATTTTGTCATAAGGAAATCAGAGTTTTGCTTTTTTTAGTGTAATTTTAGAACCTTAAAGATAAATATTTCAAGTTAGGAACTAAGTGTACAAACACTGCTACTTGTTCGGGGGATGTTTTATGGACACATACTGAAGATGTTTAAAACATAACATTTAAATGTTGTCTTGCACTGAAAAGGAAGTAGTTTTTCTTTCTCTTTTCCCCTTGTTAATTTATGAATTTTAACATTATTATACAAAAAGTATTTTAAGATAATATTTCGCTTTTAGGAACCTCATTATATCCTATACAGCACTCTGAGAAGACCAAACTGAGTAATACAGTACTGCATTATAATATGTAATGAGGAAATTAGAACTTCATGTGTAGCCTATCAAGTGGTGATTGAATCTGTCTGGAGTTATTTTTCTTATGCAATTTTAATGGAAGAGAAGGCATCATTTTGTTCTTGCAAAGATTAGCACAATATAAAATATGGCTTTTCCCAAGTTTGTGCCCTAAGGACCACAGTGTTTCATTTCTTTTTTCTATGGTAAGGATTTATATATTGTTACATGGAAGAGTTCATTGTAAGGCACTTTCAGTGTAAGACAAAGTTTGCTAAAAAGTATATCTATTTGTGACAAATCCAAGAGGAGTGTGTCTGTTGGCCTATCGGGTAGGAAGACTCAGAGAATTCATCTTAGTAATTGCAGTCCACATATCATAATAGAGTAAAAATATTAGTTTAGGACAAGCCCAAACTTGTCAGACGTGTATGTAAACTTCAATATGTTGTACTGATAACAATTTAAAATGGCTTTCCTAGGAGACTCCAGTTTAGCCAACTCTTCTATTTAATGTGAATCACAAGACTTAAAATTGGATACTCACTATGCTGTGTACTGCATTTTACAAATAAATAGTGTCTCAGATGAACAGGTAAAAATATAATTCAAAAGGTTGATAAGACAAAGTTTGCGGACAAAAGGAATGTGTTCTATGAAATCAAATTATATTCCTGGAAAAGTAGATATTTTTTGAGGGTACAGATCTGAAACAGTTGGTCAAGTAGAAGTTTTGATCTTCCCCAGGGAACAAACATGTCTGATACACATCTGGCTGTCTTGGCCTTAACCAGACTACCACCGTAACATGGGAGATAATGATATAATTTTTTTCAAGACTGTTCATTACCTAACTGGTAGTAATGTTCTTCTGATTATTATTATTATTATATAGAGAAAACAAAGTGCTTGCTGTTAAATCTTCAGTGACCTCCCATTATTAAAAAAAACATATTGTAATAACCCATTATTTTTAAGAATTGCCTGTCATGTAAAGTAGTCAGAAATACACAGGCGTACAAATTTTTTCTCCAAAATGTCAAGAAATTTCATTATATACTGAATATTTACTAGATAATTGTCTACCTATCTATTTATCAATTTATTTATGTATCTATAATAAAAACTGAAGAACCATTCTGCAAACATTTTTCTGTGTGATTCCATTTAAGATTAATGTATTTTTTAATTAAAAAAATGTAGTCTTCTTTCTGGTTCTCAGCATAAAATCTTTATTCTGTCAATTATCACAAGCAGTCTTTAATTTCTGGTCTGGTGGGAATGGATTTAAACATTTAGAGACAATGTTATGAGTTAAATAACTGCAGATATTTAAAGTACGTGCAGACATCAGGCTTATTTTAAGTTAAGTAGAATAGACACACTTTTTTTTTTTTTTTTTTTTTTTTTTTTGCATCGTGGCTACTTTTCTAAAAAAAATGAGCAACAAGAAATTCATCATCTGCCAGCAGAAGAACTGCAAAATATTTCAATTTTTCAGTGTATGATGAGCACTAGGTTTTGGAATGTGGTTATACATACAAAATTATCCATTAAGGTAGTCTGAAACAACATACGGATGGAGCATCTGAAAGAAACAGATGAATTAAGATACTCTCTGACAGGGCTGTTGCTACACTTCTGATAATAAAAACGGATTTTTAGTGCAGGCTTGGAAAATACATGTTTTTTTAAAATCACAGATTAGAGCATATAATTCAATGAATCTTGTCACAAATTGAACACAGGCCACATCTAACCATACCTTGCAATAGCTGAAGTGAAGATAGGGTTCTGCAACAGTAAGTGCAGTAGGTAAAGAAAATTGCATTATGTTTAGCAGAGAGGACTTTGGAATTAATGTAGAAATTCAACATATATGTTATACTTTGCTTTACATGTCATGGAATTTACTTCGTTAACACTGCCCAAACACTTTTGGATCCTGCATCTAAAAAGCAGATTTGGCTCTTAAGGACTGTGATTAGTGCTGCCTTAATTATTTTTTTTTTTTATTGCCAGAAAGTGAAGTGAGTCTGAGAGCCTTGAAAAAGTAGTGCAGAGAACCTGAGGTGGGAGCTTTCTTCTCCTGATTGTGTAAGGGAGCCTGGGATCTGTGGGACTATTCAAGGCTTCCTTTGTGTCGGTCTGTAGGAGCCATGTGGCTCTAGACCTACAGAACAGCAGTAATGATCAGCTTAAGACAGCTAAGCATTTAACCCTGAGCTAATGAACAGGCTGTGTATATTTCATCAAAAAGTTAACAGAGGTGGCCACCAGATACCTGTGGTACTTTGTGGAGAAGGATATATAAATGGGAGATAAAATGGGAGATGTTTAACTATGGCACATGAGGATAAAGAGCATGAACTGCACGTATGGTGTTACTACTCAAGGCTGTGGAATTGTTATACTTACAGACAATTTAATTAAACAATTGGAAAAGGAGATATTTTCACATAAGCATAATAGTTCCTTTGCTGAACTAATTAAATATACATATATATATAAAGAAGAATAACTGTATATTAGATTCTTTGGCCTGAGGTTTCTTGTCATCTGCTCTTCATTTTTTAATACATGGTAGTATGCTTGCTGTCTTCCATGTGGCCCTAAATAAGGAACTTTGTGAGTGGGATGCTATTTGATATGACACTTAATTTAGGTATCTATGTGCATATCTACAAGAAAGCTCAGTACCTGAACTTCTGTTGTAGCCAATGAATCATCAGCCTGGTCAGTGGTACCTGGAGAATGATCCAGCTGGCCAGACACTTGAGGATCTATTGAGCTGTCCAAAGAGAGGTGTTTAGCACCATTTGAGGTACTGTAGTGTTTACTGACAAACCTTTAGCTGCAGTTCATAAAGGTGTACCCTTATGGGTGCAGGTTTGGTTCTGGGTCACATTTGCCAGACCCATGTAGATGCGTTGGATACACTAGGTCTCAGATAATACTCAATGCTTATATGTACACAAGTGAATAATTTTCCCCATTATCTATACCATAGCCTACATATAGACAATTAAGTTTAGTTATCCTGACCTCAGGCTGAATCCCAGTTTAGTGACAAATTTCAAGGCTAGTGTGATCCCTAAAAGTTGTGGGATTGCAAGTATACAGAGGAGCAGTCAGTACTGACAACAGATAAACGTAGTATCTTAGAGTGTAAACATGAGACTGATTGTAGAGTCTGGAATGGTAGTAGTTTCTTGCAGCCCTCACAAAGCTGGAAAAATCTGCACCTTGGATTTTAGGTTTTATGAGCAAGTAAACAGTATTGTTAAATATAAGCAATAGATCACTCAGAGAAATACTTATCATACAGTACTTAATTTTCATTTATTCAACAGAAACAACCTATAAAAATACCCTTAAGAAGTTTTTAATTTAAAAAAAAATTAAATTGAAACATTGGTGGTCAGGTAGGACTTCAGGTTCTCACTGTGAGGAATTTTGTGAGAATTTAGTGTGAATAGAACTATCCTAGAAAAGCCTGATTTTCCTAAATAGTAAACTTTATTCATTTGTACTGGTTTCAAACAGGGATGTTTAATGCCTCAGTTCACTTCCTACTGAGGGCATGATTCTACTTTCTTTAAGGGGACATCTTGCTCTTGATAAGACTGTCTTGCCTTTACTTTGAACTGAACGTAATATAAATTTAAGGATTAAGAGCTATATCTACATTTTAAAAGCACTAAGGTATTTAGTTTAATAAATACATTTTTATCCATGTAGTAAATGTACAGATGGAATTTAAATTTTTTTTTTTTTTTCCTGTAAAGCAGAAAAACTCTGTTGGGTTTTGATGACCACAATTTTATATGAAAGTTGAGAGATAAACACCGTATTACATTTGATTACAAGAATTATATTTGTGATGGAGAAAAATTTGGTTTTGGATGTGGGAAAATGGCCAAGACCAATGTGTCCATGTAGCCTGTAGAAGCAGAGCAATTTACTATACCACTATATGTATTCACAGAAAAGATTTCGTTTCTAAATATAAAATGATGAACACATAAGTTACAATGAGTTTGCATTTTAAGGAGTTATAATTAATTCATCTGTATTTTATCTCTATAAATATGTGTGTCATGACTTATGGAAAGTACTATGCAATAGATGATTACTAAGTCAAGTATTCTTTACAAGATTTTCAATTTCAAAATACCAACCTTTTGTTGAAAATTGCAACCTTGTTGAGGAACCCACCAAATTTTACAAAAATCAATTGAAAGTTCTGAAGACATTTTTATACGTAACAAAAAAAAAAGTTTTATTATTTAAGGAAATAAATAGTTTTAATTTTATTTGACTTATTATTTAGAATTTGAAAGCTAAATTTCATATTAATACTTACAAATTGAACAGAGCAAAATGAAACAAAGCATACAATGACCCTACTTTCATTTCATTATCTATAGCATCCTGATTGTCAGTTGGTGTTCAAACATTGTGATTGTCTTATTTGCAGACCAGAGTATGATAAACACTACTGTACTTAATAGTATGTCTGTAGAATATAAATCTTAAATTTATTTTTAATGTATTATTTTATGTATATATTTCAGAAGAATAAAGTGTAATGATTGCTCCACAAACTTATGTTTTAAAAGTCGTATGCTATATGATGAATATGCATTTTAAACTCTGAGTAGAATCTGATGTGAGAAAAGATGATAATCAGAAAGCTGCAATTCTGTGTTTATTCAGTTTTGCTTGTTTTTCATTACCCAGATGATAAGGACAATATTTTAGGTGGAAGGTATTTCAGTGCATATAAAAATTGTGATGGTAGCACTGTCACTGAAAACTATTGAAAAAAAAGTATATTTTTAATAAGCAGAGTAATGAAAAAGGTTTACAAAGCAGAATGTGGGGCCCTAAGGTTTAGGAATATAATTGAGAAAAACCAGGTTCAGGGAGATCATTCAACTACAATAGGAATGCAAACAAAAGCTGAAGGGAGTGGGTTGAAAATGGATCATCTAGGCAGGAAGTGACTGTTGTGCTTTATGACCGTATTTCTTTCCCATGCGGTCAGAAATTCAGAAGGAGTTCCAAAGGCTGCTCGTGTGATATCTCATGTAATGAATAGGTTGGAGAAGGACAGAAGAAGCCTTTACAATTCTGCACCTCATTGTAGTCAATGCACCATCAAAGGCTCCTGATGAAAGATGGAAAGTTTCAATTGTTCTCTGAAGACTGAAAGGTCTCTGCAGGTATTTGAAATGAATAGAACTTGGGAAAATTATAAGTCTGATAAATAGGAGATAGCTAACTCAAAGTCCTTGCTAAAGAACAGTTCAAAATATGATTTGACCCTGCAGGATATAAATATTCTCTTTTCTGTTACATTTCCTACCTAGCTAATTATGTATTTCCTTGCAGCTTGACATGACAGAAGGAAAAATCTATTGTGATTTTCGAAAATGCATATGAAGAGAATATGAACATGAAGCAGGGAGGCTGTATCCTTCTTTATAAAATCTAGTGATATTGTGTTCATTTTTCAATACCCAGACATCAAAAAGATGTGACCACAGTACAGAGAATTCAATTTAGTTTTGACTAATTGGATGTGATAACAAACTTTTGTATTGAAAGATAAAAGAGATATTTTTTCAATGTATTGCAAGGAATTTAAAAGCTATGAAAGTAAGAAGTGAAATATATTCCAAATGAGAGAGATATCCTGTTATAATTTATAGGAAAATGGAGGAATTTTGTCAAGTAAGATACTATTAGCTAGGGTCAAAATGGTAGAAGAAATTATATAAAAAGAATGTTCTGGCATTAAGTGGGAAATACACTAAAAGTTATGATAGGCCTATCTTATTTTTCTTTTATTCTGTTTTTCTTTTTAAACATAATTTTATGTTTTGCCATTAAAAAAATCATTCATTTCCATTTAGGTAAATCCATAAAAATTATTTCAAATGACATTTATCAAGACAGACCTGGTATAATTCATTATGATTTTGGCTGTAAAACAGGTGGCCATTCAGATTTCTGATGGAGCATTTTAATGCAGAATAAAAAATAAAACAAAAACCAAATACCTGCATAACCAGTATAGCATGGCCTCTTTTAAACACACATTATTCCATATGAGTATCCAAAGGGAAAAAAAATGTGCTAAATGTAATTTGGGTAAAGATATACTGAAGAGTTGCTTTGCAAATGAGGCATTTTATGATTTATATACTACCTGTAGTTTTGGCAGTATTCCAAATATTTGTTTCAGGTCTTAAAGATTTTATTGCCAGTTGGATTCATTTTGTTCATCCTTCAAGTACTGGAAACGGAAAGAAGATGAATCCGTGATGTGCCCAATTATCTACTGCCTTAAGTAGCTCTATTAGTTGAAATAATAGCAAGAATACTTGATGGCTGTTCTGTTGAAGCTGTTGCTTTATGAGGAAAAGATGGTACACTGGGATGACTTGTCTTTCCCAAATGAGTCTCCAGATCTTTAATGTGGGGCCAGAGGAGTATCTGGTTGCTAAGCTTTTGCATAGTAAAGAGGATAACATGGGCTTTTTGAGTTATACTGGATGACACTATGGTAATTGGACAGAAAAAAAAAAATCAAGATTTTTAGAAAAAATCTTTAAACTTCTGTACCATTCCTAGAAGTCCATTCTACTACATTTCCTGTGTGAAATTCAACTACATATAATGTTACTGCACTCTTGTTGGCAAGTTGTATGACTTTACAGTGGCAAAACCAATGCCAAATTAGCTCCCATATAGTGTTCAGTACTAAACTGGCTACCAGATTGGAAATTATTATGGAGATTACCAAACAAGTGTTATGAAAACTGTAATTCTTAAAGGCTGGCACTCTTTTTCAAAAATATTTGTCAACTGATGAGCCTGCAAAATTCAGATTATCACCCTTATTCTGTAAAATGGAAAAATAACAGAAGGAAAAGCAGCTGGAGGAGGAGGAGCAACAGCAGGAGGGATCATAAAAGCACCAGTTTAGGGCTGATTTACACCCTGCTCATTGGCTCCAACCTACTAGTAATTGCAGAGGGGAATTGAAAGGAGAACATGAGCATGAGAAGAGCAATAGGAAGCATTAAGCCATGACCATATGTAGAAGTGTTTTGAAATGACAGGTGATACAGGATATTTTTTTAATGATCCTCTTGGGTGCCTATTCTTAGACATATTTTTACAACATACCTTAACTGTTCTTAGCTTGCATGGTCAGGTTGGGATAAATGAAAATAAAACCTTGGCTGTAATTAGAAGTCATAATTATTTGAGGCAAGGAAATCTCAACAATTCATGATTAATTTTGGAAAATGGGGAATCTGTATTTACTTTGTACCCTATTAAGTCTGGAAATTGAGTTTTCCTTGCAGCAGGATGCGCTGTTTTTTTCAGCTTAAAAACAAAACGTGATTTGCAGGGTGATGGGACTGCTTTTGTATGTGAAGGTACTTTTTCTAACCTAACCTCTGTTTTTCTTTAGTTGTATTTAAACATGTCATATCATATATCATATCATAGAATGTTTTGGGTTGGAAGGGACCTTAAGGATTATCTAGTTCCAACCGCCCTGCCATCAGCAGGGACACCTTCCACTATAATGCATTACAAGATAGAGGTTGTAGTAAGACCTTTCTGCCTTGATGAAGTATACTAAGATCTAATGAAAACAAGCTTTCTCAGGCAGTGTTTGCTTTTAGGGACACTGCCACCTGGGAGAGGTGTGAGAATGTGGCTCTAGTGATGTTCATTTCTGCTTGGGTTTGTCATCCTCACAGAAGAATCTGCATTAAAAAGTATTGGTTTAGCTTCAAGGTCATCCAGTATATATAGGCTTTATATGAGCTTGCTCTCAGGATCTGTAAGCACCTCTGAGAACTTTGTCTCTGAAGTTTATGTCAAATTTTTACTGCTCAGACCATAGAGTCAGTCCAACTGCAATATCCAGGACAGGATCTTGCAAAAATCTCTACTGTACCTACTTGGGGATTTTAACGATGATTATGATGTTAGTAATAGATAATAGGTAATTGATAATTGATAAACCATAATATGAGGCTGAACTGGACAACAAGACAATTTAGTTGAAGAGGAAAAATTAATAGGCTATCAGGAAGAGTTGATGAGGCATACAAAAATACTAAGAAGTTTCCCTGTAATACTACCACCTCCTCAGCCCACAGGAGACCTATACTGTAAATATGAATTGTGCTGTATTTCAGCCTAAAATATCTCTAATGTCTGGGCCTGAGGTAGGCACCTTATGAGACTACTCTCCTTTTCTTTCTAATCTTCATGCCTCAGCTATACTTATGGATTAGGCTGTATCACAACAGCCTTCCACTTCTGCAGTATGTAAGGTGCTAAGGGGGGGCTTCTAGGAGTGTCCTGGTTTTGGCTGGGACAGAGTTAATTTTCTTCACAGTAGCTGGAAAGAGGCTGTGTTTTGGATTTGTGCTGAGAGGGCGGCTCATAACATGCTGATGTTTATAGTTGCTGCCAGGACAGTCAAGGACTTTTCAGCTTCTCTGCTGTGCCAGTGTCTGCAGGTGCAGGAGAAGCGAGGAGTTGAGCATCGTCCCCATTACTAGACTAGGATTCAACCTTAGGTTTAGGATTGAGACCCAAACTGGCCAATGGTCTATTCCATGTCATGCATGTAATGCCCAGTACATAGATAAGGCTCTGTACGGAAGTTCTCTCTCTCTCTCTCTCTCTCTCTGGGTTATCTCATTGTCTTGGTTGGCTCTCAGTCTCTTGGACTGTCAGGCTCTTACCTCTTTTCTGGGATTGTGGTTTCGGGACTCTCTCTGCTCCAGAATCATCAGCCAAGAACGGACTGAGCTTTGGTCATCGTGTGATGAGCAGTTTCACTGTGTATTACTCATTT
>NW_010099946.1:6864-25283 GCF_000699245.1 Pterocles gutturalis | reverse complement strand
GGAGCCGCGAGCTGGGGCTCCGAAATGGGCCCCGGGGAGGGGTTTATATATTTTCAGAGGGATTAGGTCGCTGCGTTTCACACTTAAGGTTTTCTTTAATAGCCTGCAGATCCGTTTTTATAACGGGTGCTCTTTTGCTTGCTTTGATGGATTAATGATTTTTTTTTTTCTTTTAAGCTCAATATTTAATAATGGAAATGTCAGGTTTTGTATTCCTGCTTGTTGCTGACAGACCTTTAAGAGTTTTCTGTGTGCTGTCTTGGGGATGGGAATGCCCGGATTTGGACTGTCAGTGGTCCCTGAGGTAAGGCTGTGAGTGGGCCGGTGCTAGAGCTCTGTTCTTTCAGTCCAGATCCGCTGTATTCCTCACACCTCTTCTGTTAATGAGCTGTCAGAGGCAAGTCATGAGCAGCTCTGTGGATGGTGTGTTAGGGTTCTCTAACTGCAGCAGCAATTGTCACAGGTAAAGAAACTGATGGATAATTATTTGTTGAAATGGGAAAATACACGCTTCCGGTGATGTTCTGAAGTGCCAAATATGAAGTAGTTTTAGAGAGGTCTTGTTTCTTTCTTGCTTATGCCTTTAAACTGTCTCCAGATATGTTTTTTAAGCATCTTTATAAGCTTCTCTTCAATACATTTTTTTTTCTGTAGACAATGAAAACTTAAGATGTTTATATGTGTCTTTCTGCTTCTGTGAAATTTGGGTAATATTTAAGGTATTCTGAATGGTGTTTCTTAGCTTTTAGGTGCATAGCTTTTGAGATGGATGAAACCAATTGCATCTAGATAGTTTAGCTCTAGCAAGTGTTATTATAAGTACTTCTGGTTTTATACTGGGTGATGATATTTACATTGTGAACAAGAAAAGCATGTTTGAGGAATAATTCTGTGGAGTGTGCAGAAGGAAGGATGTAAAACTTAGGTGGGTGAGTACCAGTAGAAAAACTGCTAGAAGACCAAAGCCTGGAAACTTTTTCTAAAGTTAATGACCTTCAAAGAGTGCCTCTCAGCAAATTAAGTCTGGTACCACATTTGACTATTAAGGAGGCAAGTGCCAGTACCTTAAAAATAAAGGCTTGTAAACAACTGACAAATAAGGAAGAATATACTGCACAAATTTTATTTATCCATAAGATATTCTCTTGTGAAGTATTCTCATTCTGCCCATTCCCTAATACAACCTTCATCAACTGCTTTTAAGTCCTGGTTGAGTCAACAGTATTTGGAATGCTTGAGCAGGGGTAGACATTGCTTAATAGGCATCCAGACATACATCTCTGGACACGAGAAGTCAGGGGGCCTTGTATCTCACTTTGGGGCATGAATGAATGTAGAAGCTCATATAATGAAAACAGATCAGGAGCATTTTCATTAAGTTGCCTAGTAAAAGCAATTTCCTGTAATGCAGAGTAGACTCCCAAAGATAAGAAAGAATGGCTTGGATCATAGTACAGATAGACAGAGGACGTGCAGTAGGGTAGGATATCAATTACATTGACAGCAGTTATCTTCCTATCCAGCCAATACTGCTGGTAAAAAGAACCATAGCCACATTCTTGTCCATTTGGTACATTCTCTGCGTCCAGGGGAGAATCACAGAGGACTCCTGTGTTGGTTTATCAGGTGGGTCCTTGTGAATAACCATCTAGTAATGTTTATAGACCTGGTAAGACTCCTGAAATATGGCTTCGAACCATGAACTTGTTGGAGGTGATCTCACCACCCTCACCTTTAATTTGCTGGTGCATCATCAGACAAAAACAAAGTCTTCAGTGGTTTTAGGTTGGTTTGGTTTATATTTAGAGTTTCACAAGAGGAAAACTTGATTTCCAGCTTGGAGAGCCTTCAGATGTGTATATCTGGTTCTGAAGCAGTTTCTGCAGTTTTCTTTCCTTCTGTACGTCCTTTGCTTTTCTACACGGTGACTTGCTTACATCAGTACCTTTGCCTGGCTTGGGTGGTACATGGACAATGTTAGCCAAACGTGATGGTTCTCCAGGGGCTGGTGCATCTTTATCTGCACATATATGAAGAGAACCTGACAGAAGTCTCTTTGTAGGGAACTGGACAGGCTGGGTTGATGGGCTGAGGCCAGTTGTATGAGGTTCAACAAGGTAAAGTGCTGGGTCCTGCACTTGGGTCACAACAACCCCCTGCAGCGCTACAGGCTTGGGGAAGAGTGGCTGCCCAGCAGAAAAGGACCTGGGAATGTTGGTCAACAGGAAGCTGAATACGAGCAGGCGGTGTGCCCAGGAGGCCAAGAAGGCCAACGGCATCCTGGCTTGTACCAGAAATAGTGTGGCCAGCAGGACTAGGGAAGTGATTGTGCCCCTGTACTCAGCACAGGTGTCATAGATGAAATCTCTCACACGGCTGTGATTTAGCAGTAATTTGAGCTTTACTGGGGGGGTGTGAGGCAAAGCAAGGGTTGTTAGCGGTTTAACAGTTGTTTAGAATACTGACTTAATTACAGGTTCAAGAATGATAAGAATCATGCTAACTTGTAAGGTATTCTAAAGGATATATGTATGTACAAAGCATGCAAAACACAGAAACAAACAAATTATCACCAGCAATATATGGATCGAGTAAATGTGTAAGCAGGGGTGCTAGTGAATAAAAGGTTCTCTCTTCTCCCTCTGAAAGAGAGGCAGATAGAGGAGACTAGCCAATAATTAAAAATTCCCTCTTTTCTTCTTGGGTTAGAGTAAATACTCACAATGCCTTTGCATTCCTCAACGGGTAATTTTTTGAGCCTCGAGAAGTAGAACTTTGCCCAGGCCTGATGTAGCCTCCCAGCAAATGGTCCTGAGAGGCATCCTGGCTCAGGGGAGATGCTTGGAGGGGGAAAAATAGCACCAGGCACCAAGTGTCTGAGGAGCAGGGGGATTGCACCACCACAACTGGTAAGGCCACTCCCTGAATTCCATGTTCAGTTTTGGGCCCCTCACTACAAGAAGGACATTGAGGTGCTGGAGTGTGTCCAAAGAAGAGCAACGAAGCTGGAGAAAGATCTAGAGAACAAGTCCTATGAGGAGCGGCTGAGGGAACTGGGGTTGTTTAGTCTGGAGAAAAGGAGGCTGAAGGGAGACATCCTCGCTTTCTACAGCTACCTGAAAGGAGGTTGTAGCGAGGTGGGTGCTGGTCTCTTCTTCCAAGTAACAAGTGATAGGACAAGAAGAAATGGCCTCAAGTTGCACCATGGGAGGTTTAGATTGGTTATGAGGAAAAATTTATTTGCCAAAAGGGTTGTCAAGCATTGGAACAGGCTGCCCAGGGAAGTGGTTGAGTCAACATCCCTGTAGGTATTTAAATGGCCATGTAGGGACATGGCTTAGTGGTGGAGTTGGCAGTGCTAGTTTAATGGTTGGACTAAATCTTAAAGGTCTTTTCCAGCCTACATGATTCTATATTGAAGACATTAAATTGTCAGTCTTTTGTACCCTGAACAATTACAAA
The DNA here is from genome assembly GCF_000699245.1 of Pterocles gutturalis. Taxonomy (NCBI): domain Eukaryota; kingdom Metazoa; phylum Chordata; class Aves; order Pterocliformes; family Pteroclidae; genus Pterocles; species Pterocles gutturalis. Next base: position 21,821 of record NW_010099946.1, on the reverse strand, counting down.
ACTGGTTTCTTTCAGAGGGTGTTCAGCAGAAAAAAAGGATATGGTGTCTGTTTGAGTTCCGTTTTGTCCAGGACTGGTTTCCTCCTGCTGTCATCATGGCAACATCGCTTAGAACTGCATGGTCCAGCTTCTTTTGGATGCGTTCACTAGCAACCTGTAAGCAGGCCCCACTGCAGAGTAAGTAGTGATGAAATTGTGGAAGTCCTATATTAATTTTTTTCTCTGAGATCCTCTTTTCTGTACTGTTTAAAGTAATGGAAGCATGGAAGTTAATTTTTATTTGAACAGAATCAAGTCTGATACTCCGTGTTCTCTGCTAATAATTAAAGGCTATCTTGGTTTGGTTTTTTTCTTATTTTAAAGCTTCCATGGTCTACCTATGATGCTTCTCTAACTTATTAATTAGCTTGTAAATACCATCCCTCTTACCCCTAATTATATCTGAAGATTGAAATTTATTTTTCCAGACTTACAAACAATGATGAGAAAAGGCTACGGTAAAATCTCATTACTTAACATAAGCAGCAAACAAGTGAAAACAAGCAATATTATTTCTTAGGTTTTTTCCATGTTTTAGTTGTTAATAGAAAGATGTAGGGGATATAGTAAAAGTGGTAGAAAAGACAGGAATTGAGAAAATATAATGGACATGTTTGATTTTGGAGGTTCAGGGGCAAGGAGAAGAAAGAAATCTTAGGAAGCAATACAAACTATTTGCAGTAGTATTTTACCAGAATTCAACTTAATAACTAAGAATGGTTTAATTGGAAGAACTGAGGCATGGAAGTGCTAACAGAAATTCTAAATTTAATAATTTTATGTCTAAAATACATATTTAACTATATTAGCTATATCTAAATTTAAATGTAATAATTTTACGTGTAAAATATTTCTGAGAGGAAAGTATCTACACAGAAGTTTCTTCTTGGTCGTTTCACCTTTCCCGATTTTAACACACTGAATGCTCTCCCCCTCCATTATGAACAGCCAAGAAGAATCCTAATTGTATTAAAACTAAACATGGTCCACATAAAATAATATCAGAGAAAAGCTGAAACCATTTTATGACTTATTTGAAAACAGAAGGCTCAGAACATGCTAAGACTTAATTCTTGTGATCATAATTCAGTTCTTAAAGTGTAGCGCTTGAAGAAGCTTCACTGGACTCGGAAACTTACATGTGGAATTGTGTCAGGTTCCAGCAGTAAAGGAGGGGGTTTACCAGTAAACATCAACTCTAGGCACTTCCCAGGCCCATCCTAGGCATGCATACCTACATGGCTGTGGAAGGCAAGATGCCTATGGTGTGGTTCCTATATACAGGACTGTTACTGTTTAACACCTTACATTGGGTTTATGGTTGGACTCGATGATCTTAAAGGTCTTTTCCAGCCTCAATGATTCTATGAAGCAATGGGAATGGAATAATGGGAAAACTCAGTTGGAAGGGAGTTTGGGTGGTCTGTGGTCCAATCTCCTGCTCAAAGCAGGCTCAGCTCTGCAGTCACACCAGGTCTCTCAGGGCTGTGTCCAGCTGGGTCTTTAAATCTCCAAGGACAGAGACTGCACAAACCTGCCTGGGCCCCAGTCCCACTGTTGGCTGTCCTCATAAGGAACACATTTCGCTGCATATCCAGTCAGAGCCTCTCGTTTCAACTTAAAGGTGTTGTTTCATGTGATCCCACTGTGCACTGCTGTGAACAGACTAGCTCCTTCTCTCCAGTAACCCCAATCCTCATACATAGTCACTGGGGGCTGCTGTTAGGTCTCCCCAAAACTGTCTCTGCTCCAGGCTGAGCCAGCTCCAGTTCCTCAGCCTCTCCCCACAGGGCAGGTGCTGCAGCCCCTGACCATCTTGGCAGGCCTTCATGGAACTCACTCAAGTTTCTTTTATGAAAGGGCCCCAACCTGGCCATAGTATCTGGATGTGATCTAACAGATGCTGAGTAGAAGGAGATAGTCCCTTCCCTCAGTCCACTTAGTACTGTCCCAGATGCTGTTGATCTTCTTTATTGCTTGTAATTCTTGTGTTTGGTTTCCTTGGAGCAACAGGAACCGGGGCAAAGGGGTAAACTTCTCTAGTGTTACAGCAGCCATGACATCATTGTTTTGTGTAGCATATGTAGCAGTCACCAGCAAAGTACAAATTTGATTTTTATAATTAATATTGCTATGAATGAAATTACAATCTTCCCTGTAAGTCATAAGGTAATATTCTTTGCATATATAAGGAATATGCTCTTATGGTGAAATCTATAGATATTTTGTTCAAACTATGATTTTTCTTAGGAAAATAATACAATTGGAAAGGTAAATGTAGGCCATAGCTACCTAGATACTGTATTTTTTGATTGCACTAGAAATCCGTGTAGTAAAGTGAACTTCTACTGAGACAGTATTTGGGTTTTGTTAATCTAAAACTGAGTATGATTATAATCCCCCATTAAGAACAGAATGAAAATATAAACCTTTTTAAATTTGGCACAGCTCTGCTTGTTTTTACATTAGTGTTCTTTACTCGTTTTTTTTTTTTTTTTTTTGCAGATGGAGCTGTGTATCATGCCTGCCATAAATCTACATACTCTGTTCTCCCTGAAGACTATAACTGGTATTTAAATGTGCTTTGATATGTGGCCTTTACATGTAACATTTATTCCAGGGCTATTTTCTCTGTCATGAAGTTGTCATATGATGGTAGCAAATACATCTTCTGCCAGTTTTGGATACATGTAATAATTTTAACTGAAGTACTGCTTTCAATCATAATGATTGTGAAGTTAATATTTCAAAAAATAAGCATAATGAAAAATAATTTAGGACTCATTCTAAACATAGTGATGACCTCAGTACCTCTGTAGTTTTGTTTGTGGAAGAGCAAAAGTAGCTAAGAGCAGTAATTTTCACTGACGCTTGTTTTTAAGACAAAGTCCAGGTATTTTTGTGCTGCTGCATAGGGAACTTGAGTAGAAACCAGAAAAGACAATACAAATATAGTGAGAAACACAGCATCCATGCCATACAGTTTTTTAGGAAGCTGTCATGGAAGTTAATAGGGAAGGAAGGTGAAAAGACACATACTCCCTTAAGGAACATCTCAGTAGGACTTTTTGTTCATCGTGCTCATCATTTTTTACCAAATATAAAAGTTGGAGATTTCTTTCCTATTCTTTCTTTTGTAGGTGCCATGCTTATAAAGGCATGTTGTCCTAGACATCATTATCCCCATCTGTTGTTATAGTTCTATATGCAATTATTCAAAGTGTTAAAGATTTTTTTGCAACCCATATTTCCAGCTATCTTTAATACTTTATTTTAGCCCTTTTTTCCTTTCCATCTGAAGAAGAAACATGAAGATGGCTGATAAAAAAAAAAAAAAAAAAAAAAAAGTGGAGGTTCAGATCAAGTATTTGAGACCCTTATTTTATAAGGGTTTATTTTATAGAAGATTCTTAAGAATTCATAAATGCAGGGTCAAATCTGGTTTTCTTTGGGACTCGGGCTGCTCAGTTCCTCAGCACTTCTGAAAATTATGAGGGATATATTTTAAGAGTGTAAGCTTTTGTCTTTATAGCAAAGTGGAACTTGCAGTGACATCAGATTTGAAGACAATTGTCTGCTACCACCCTTCGCTTGAAATTCCATACGAGCATACAAAGGTATGTCCAAATGTACACATTTATATTTCTTACTCTTGTAAAGTCATAAGTAGTTAATAATTTTGAGCCTTTAGGGCATCTTTTTAGATTTGAAATACTGTGGTACTTTTTAGTATGTGATCACCATGTCTGTGAAGTAAGTGAATGACAAATATAGCTGCTGCCATGAGGAGGACCTTATTCTTAGTTGAATTGAGGGGAAAGTTGCAGAGTAAGAAATGCTCTGATATCACAGCATATAGTAATTTGAATACAATTAAATGAGGGACTCAAATACTTGTGCACTACAGAGAAAACTAGTGTCTATCTATGAGCGTACTCCTCAAAGAGGATGTTTGAAATGCAGGTTACAGTTCACATGTCCTACTGTGTACAGGTGCAGCAGTCTGGGCAAGAGGATATGAAGAAGTGCTGCTGCTGTTGTTTTCAACTTGAGCTTTAAATTCTATTCAGCACTCTGTGTTCATAAACGCCACAAAAAACTTTAAATATTGAATTTTTATCTATCAGTAGTACTTTCAATGTGTTCTTTACACTGACAAAAGTAAGTCTAGATAAACTTTCCTAGTGTACACTCTTTGTTTCAATTTCCCATGTGCTAGAAAAATACTGCAAATGGTAGCTACATTGTTGGAGTACGCAATGTGAAAATTCTCTGTTGAAAACTTAAAATGTGTGACCACTCTTTGCCTGCAAGTTGCATATCAGTACTTTTAAACTTATCAGTTGCATGTCTTCTCAGGAAAAACATCTGCAAAAGTCTAAAACAAGGAAAAATATTTCTAATGGTGCTAGTAGTTGGGTTTCAGGTTGAGAAAACACATCTTGGTCTTAGCAGATGCACAATTAGGAAGTGACATTCTTCTCCAAGGTATAAATCATCTAAAAGCTTTTTTAGCGATGATGATTGTCACTATTAATAAATTTTAAATAGGAATAATATGAGTACTTTTGTACTAGTAGAACGGAAGCTTATGATTCAGCTCGTGAATTGTAAGGATGAGATCAGCAATAGTGATGACAGCAGTGCTGATTTTAAGGGTAGGGTAATCAGCTGTAGCACCTGGGGTAATTAGATGTTTCTAGACATCTGCTCCACAGTGGTGTGGTTTTGTTCAGGGACGGGGAAGGGGGGTTAAACAGCCTTTACAATTACAGGCCAGGCATTCTTTTGTATTCCTTTGGTTTCAGCTGTTAAGAGTAATTTGTAATGCTATCTATGTTTAAAAAAAAAAAAAAAGATATATACACACTACTGTTTTAATAGCCCATACCACGGCCAGATCCAGTGGATAATAAAGAAGAAACCCTTGATCAAGTTTTGAAATCCAGACTGAATAAAAAAGAGCTAAAGAACAATAATGGTCCTACAATTGAAGAGCTCAGCAAAATGTTTTACACAACAAAACATCGCTGGTATCCTGTGGGACAGTAAGTATTTTCTTTTCAATGTTTGTTCCTTTCAGAGGTAAAGGGAAATACAGGAATAATATAATGACTAAATTCAACCTAGGGTAAGTCGTGTAAGACAAGATGCTGTTAGCTCATGAGCTACTACATAAAATCTTAAATGCAGTGTTGTGTAAATGGAAGACTGTATTTCATAAGGTTTTTTTAAAATTGCCTGTTTGGTAGCCTTTGCAACTTTTTTTTTTTATAAAATATGTCACAGTAGAAATTTTTCATACCATCTAGTTACCTACTGGTTGAGGTGATTTATTAAAGTTGCATAAGAGAATCTAGTATGTAAAATATCATTAATGGACATATCAGATACAGCTTGGAAACACGCATTGTCTATTCTTTAACAACTTTTCAGATAAAAACTTAATGGGATGATTCTCAGACTTAAGAGTAATAGAGGTTTTTTATTTGAAATGGTGAAAAGTGCACCTCGGTGTGCCTTGTATTCATAAAGCTAAGAGGAGAAGAGGTACAAATATGCATGACTTGAGAGTAAAGAGGAACTATGTACATTCAGATACACTAATGAAAACAAATGGTATTCTAGTTTGTGTTACCCCTTTCTAGTCTGTGTTACTACACCTTTTGGTAGCTGCTAATCTTATAGCTGTGGAGGCTTGATACAGGCAGAGTTTTTTTCTTTTGTCCACAGAAAACTTTTTAATTGTTGTGTTTTGGGAGTAGATAAAAGGAATTAAATGGTAGAACTTTCTATGGCCAAAGGGTAGCTGTCACTTTAATGAGCATCAAACAGGATCTTCCTTGTTTTAGGGTGGGTAATTAAGAGGAAAGCAGGGATAATTTTTGTTGTGAAGAGTTTGGTTTTTTAGTTTGTCTGCAAAGTATTACACTATTTAACGTACAGTCTGGCATAACTCTTTTAAACATCAAGTCTCTTTGTTCTCTAGCAATCATTTAAGCTAAAGGAAAAGCTGACCATGTAATCAGAATAAACAGCAGCCTTTGTACCTATTCAGCTGTAGAACTGATTGGATTATTGCGTGCCTGTAGCAGATGTAGCAACAGAAATGAGTAGCGTTATGTAACTCCATGAACAACAGAGATGACATCTAATAAGTGGTGATGGGTTCTGCTCCTGTATCTTGCGTTTTGCTTACTTGTGTAACCTCAGATCACTCTCTGGGGGCAAAAATATCATAAAAATCAAAGACTGTCCAAAGCTTGCATTCACTGCACCCTTTTTTTCTTCTAGGTATCACAGAAGACGCAAGAATCCTAATCCTCCTAAAGACCGATAATTAAGATAACTTCTTGTTCATCAGTACTTTGCTATTAATCTTTATTTCAAATAAAAATTATAGAAAGTGAGATGTTTGGCAATTCTGTGTGAGTGCTATAATGAAAACATGCTTAACTAAATTTGACTGTTATTTTCTAGTTCAGTTAGTTGACAGAAAAACAACAAAACTGCACTAATGAAACAAGATTCAGTGAAGGTGATCGTACATGCATGGTCAGAGAATGTGCTAGTCTTAGAACTGGATGTAAGAGGTGATGGAGTGCTCCGATTAAACGCGGTCAGAGGTTTATCATTGGTAAACTGAATGCATAGAACTATTATGTCAAAATGGGAAGTCTAGAACTGGACACATAAGGGTTTGGTGTTCTTTTGGGGATAATAATTTTCTTTTAGAAATCTAGTAACTGAAATGCAGGTGAGCTTGAATATTGAGGTATTAATGAAATAATATTGATGAAAAATATATGAGGTACGCATGAAAACAATGAAATAGTTTTGCTTCTTCTATTACACTTGTAAGGTATCTGATTCCATGTTAAATCCTACATCAGCCAAGTGATTGTATTTAAGGCTATTGTCATATACTGAAAACTGGCCAACTTGGTTCACGTTTAGGTTCCAAGGCATAGTAACTTGCCCTTCTAAATCACCCAGCATTCCCAAATATCTGAGATAACTTCTGTGGGCATTTGTGGGGTTTGGTTTTGCTTTTGCTTTTTTAACGCCCCAAACTACCATTCAGTGAGGTTCCTGTGATTCTATATAAATCAGAACAGCTGTAGGTCAGGGAGGGAAGAGTTCTTTGCCTCAGCAAGGTAATTGTTAAAGACTTGCAGCTCTTTCTAGCTTACCTAGAGGAAAGGATTTATTATACAAAATGTTTTAAATTAAATAAATTTGGTTTGATTCTACTTCATAGCTTTAGCATTTTGTAGTGTTTAAATGTTTGTGCTATTATACTGTTCTATGTCACCTAGCATTTTTTTCTCAGGAAAAGGAGAGTCTTTAATCTACAGTTTTAGGCATCAGCCTTCTGATTGAGTGGGCTAGCCTGGAACATTTGTGCCTCTGCAGAGATCCAGGTGACTTCATTAAGTCTTCTTAGCAGATCCTTGTAAATAATCAGAAAATAATTATCCCATATATGTCATATATTTTGATTGTATTTTCTTTCTAAAGCAACTTGGATAAGCTAGGAAGGTTCTTATTTCTTCTGTTAGTTTAGTGTCATTTTGCCAGCATGTGTTCCCTACAGAATTTGCTAGGAGTTGAGTACCAAATAAAATCTCTAATCCTGGTCATTGTTAGTATAAGGAACACTTAGTTTTCTAAAGTTATTACTAAATAACCTTTTTTCCTTGAATTTCCTTTAGTTGTGGAAAAAGCAATGTGGGATATGTGTAAAAAGACTGCCTTTAAATACTTCTGGAAAATTTTACATAAAGCTGGTCTAAGTATTTATTTTGGTATTATTTTTTAAAATGCACTTTTAAATATAAATACCAGTTAGCTGATAATGCTTTATCATGGCAGAGCATGAAATTGTTCTGCTTATTCTCTCTGTTATGCTTGTAAGATACCCGAGTCCATGTTTAAGCCTACATCAGCCAAGTGATTTTGGCTCCATATTATATGATGTGTTGCTTGTGTGACAACAAACATGCTATCATGAAGGAATGTCTATTGTGTCTATGAAAAGGATTGCAGCTTACTCTGCAAGTTCTATCGTGTGAAAATAATTTTCTTTCTGCCTAGAGTATATAACTTTAAAAATAGCTTTTAGTAATTTGTAATATAACAAATTTTAGTATTTTCACGAATTCATGGTGCCTGGTACTGACACTGCATCCGTGAGAAGCTTACATCTCATGTTTAGTGTTTTCTTATGCTCCACTGTGTAAGATTGAGCTCCCTTTGTTTTTGGAAAGCTAATTTGTGACCATTTAACTTTACTCCAGTGTAAGAAAAGACATTCCTGGATTAATTTAAACTTTTCAATTATTTTTTTCCCCTTCTTCTCCAGTATTTTGCTGCTTAATACAGTTAAGACATTTTGCTTTACAGAAACCTTCTGTTACCACATTTGTCTTTTCTTGCCTGTCAAACCCAAGCGTTCCAAGCATCTTTGGATGCTTTTCAGGCATTTTGAGGGCTAAAAATCTATGATGTGCCGAACCGCTATCCTTAAAGTACTTCCTTTTCTGACCAGACTGAGTCTAAAACATGTTCACTACATGTACCTTCAGTCATTTTGTTACAACATTAATTCATAAAATCAGTATTTTAAAATCCTTCCCTACATTATGCTGCCACTCTCAGCCTTTCTATCTATTAAGTCCTTCTCCTGGGTCATCCGAGGCATAATGTAATTAAAGTCCTGCTTTCACAGTAATTCCATGCTATACTGCTGATTTTCTTGGTCTCAAACAACTACATAAAGCTGTCTTGATCAGTTTCTCATCACTTGAAAACTTTGAATTAGAAATGCATCAGTTTGATTCTTGTCTCACTTCTACACAAAAGAATAATCCATTTGAAAGTTAGTTTGGGATTTCTGCTTTCTGTTGCTCTTTTTTTTTGTAATTGAAAACTACTTGTGTAGACTTCACTGAATATTAAGTCTGCTCTGGTGTCTTTGTATCCAGATTTAGGCACTTTTAGTCATTTGGTTTGTATCTAGTAGTTATTAAGTGTTTCAGACCTTGCTAGGCTCATTGCTATGGATAGTGTACAGTTGGGTACATCTTACTGATTTTTGTTTTTTTTAATGTCTCGCTAGAAGTCTTCTCAGACTTTGTTTGCTAGCATGCCATTAGAAAACTGTTTCAGTATCAAAAAGTTTGTCCTCAATTCAGACCATTTAAATCGCAGTTCAATTTATCTTGATGTCCTAGTGAAAAGAAAATTCTTTCACTTCCTCTAGTTAGACCTAAATTAAAAAAAGGAAGCATTCTTTTAAATTATGTTTCTGCCTTTTCTATGTGCAGATTATGTTGTTCTGCAGATTCTTGGTACTACCACCAGGAGGCAATCTTGCACAAGAACTCAAATGGATTTGTCTGAAACCATAGAGAATTTATCTGTGTCATAGAATTTAACACTATGAGAGACATGCATTAGCTGCTCTTTAATTAAATTTGTAAGTACTTAACAAAAAGGAATTTCCTAGCAGGTCTGAAAGTGGTTGGATTCAAAGGGTCAAAGGGGTTTTTTTGTGGGACTTGCTTGTTCGCTTTGACTGATTTGACTTTTTGTAATGTGTAACAGAGAGGTATGTTCACAACAAAAAAAGCCCCACCTTCCCGCTTTTGAAAAATTGGGCCAACAGTGGAGCAGTAATGGGATACAACTGCCAAATACACCCATGTCACAAACTTCGTGTCTTCGTGCTTCAGTTCCTCATGACTACAATGGAGGCAGCACTTATCATCCATCTCTTCTCACCTCTCCAGTTCTTCAGTCCTGTAAGAAAGTTCCCTTCTTGTTAGTTTGCTGTTGTAATAGGTCTGCGTTTCAACTGCCATGTCTAAATTCTGCTGTACCAGAATAAATGATTGCTGTAAGTCTGTTACAATTCACAGTAATTATTGCTGTTTAAAGTCAACACTGCATTTCTCAGTTATTCCAATCTTAATGAATTTTAGCATCTGCTCTGCTATAATTTCTCACATGCTCATTCCATCCTCAAAACCAGTACAAAGTACATAATTAAGAGATCAAATAGATATAGACTGTATTCCTCTTCTGTAATAGAGGATGTTTATTTCAGTTTAATAGTACAATATAATAAAATTGACTTAAAGTCCACAAGCCAGTAGAATATTTGTTAGACAAGTTGTGTACCTACAATACATAGAAGTTGGATTCATCTCTTAAGACTGAGACAGCTACTAATTAGACATCTAAGCCCGAGTTAATCTTTGTAGGCTCCTCTTACAGGCAATAGACACAAAAAAAAGTACCTACGTAAGGCAGTTGATCTTATTTTAAGATTTTGTTGTCTATAATATGTCACACAAATCTTTCTCTGGAGGTGCTTTTTCCTTCTCATCTGTGAAGGGAAGATGAAGCTTAGTTGAGATTCAGATGCGTCTTATCATGGCAAATGAAAACAGTCTTCCCCCCCCTTTTTTTTTAATTAAAGAGAACATATACGTAAAAGAAGAATATTCCACTTAATTTTAAGGTAAAAACATTTTTGCAGTTTCTTCTAGCCTTCAATAGCATGTAGTCTACATACAGGAATTCTTTGTTTTCTGTATGGGGTAATTCGCACACATTTAATTTGTGATTTTGAATACATTTTGTATAGGATTTTAAGCTTACCTCCTTATATTTAATCACGCCTCCAATGCTAAAAGATAATACTTAAGCTGTTATTTTTTTGTTTCATCCAATGTGTAGTCACAGGAGAAATAAAATAGTTACTTATTTTATTAATCTCTATAGCACCTATTCTAATGAGCTCATGATCCCAACTGTTACCTCTAGGTATTTATAGAAAAATAAACACAATAAATGATAATTTAGTGGGTAATTTGGACAGAATTATCTGAAAATTTAAGTACAATTTACCCAGAATTTTAGTTACACTGTATATAACTACAGCTGTTAGAACACTGCACATCAGGAGATGGGAGCTATGTGGAAGCTACATGAACCAAACAGCTTGTTTGGTCAGCAATTTTGCATTGTGTGACTTCTAAAGAAGTTTATGACCTGGAGTACCACTTTATTAAGTGTCATGATATAAGTGAGAAATTATAATCAACATATCACAAAGCTTTTCATCACCTGGAGGCACCACAGGAGGTTGGGATAGCCAATAGAACTGCGAAACTTTGCCGACTAGTCTTTCCAAAAAAATCAAATAAGTAATAAATACAGAAAACAGTTGTGCTTATATTCAGCTTTACTGCTTGTCAAGATGAAAACAGTCTTGGGTCAGAGGCAGTTCACTATTTTTAAATAAAGCCAGTTTTGACTGCTACCAAAGTTTACAATTCCTCAGCAAAAGAATCTCCCTACCAGCAAAATATGAGATACAGAAAAAAAATCCTGGAAGAGCTGTTTTTTAGCATCTCTTCTGACAAAACTAATAGAATTTTAACCATGTAAGTTGAACAGGGAAAAGTGACTTTTAAATTAGGCTACTGCATTCAGCAATTATAATGTAGAATAAAAGTTAACCTAAGTAAAAGATTAAACTATTAAAGCATGATTCTACTGTACATATACTTCCTACTCACTAATGCTAGCAGAGCTTTATAGTTTCATGTAAAGATTAGTGTTTCATAAATGCTGCTAGTCTTTCCCATTATTCAAATTTCTGTTGCATTTGTTTAAACAAATAATAAGCTAGTAGCATTTTTCTGAAGTCAGCATCTGTAGGAGTTATACTGGATCAGAGCTGTGCTGCAGCAGTGATTTTCACTTTCTGCTTTAGTTCAGACACACTGAGGATTTCAACTGAATAATAAACTAATGCCAGGAAAAAAATTTTCCTTGACCCCGACCTGGTTAACAATTGGTCGGTATACAGTAGCCTAACGGTTCACATCCCTTTTCCTATTTTTTTGTTACTTTGTAATTTTTAATCCTGACTGGTTTAAGTATGGGTTTGCTTGTTATTTTTCAAGAATGCCTCCTATCTTTACAAAGGTCCCTTTTCCCCACAATGTTTTTCATACAGTTAAAATCCTACCAGTTAGTGATGGGGAAACTGAAAGTGGCAGCAAGTTCCACAAATTTTAGAATTGGATTAAGAAAAAGGATTTCCTATCCAGAGTAAAGGCACAGTGCAAATAAAATTCATGGTAAGTTCACCACAAGCAGAGATAAGGAAAACAGCAGAAGAATTCCCTTTCTAGAGCATACATTTGTATGTTAAATCTACTGAAATAAACATGCTGTATGTTGGCTGCATGGGTTACAATTGATTTACTTTCTATGGTCATATTTAATGAAGAAAAAGATTTGAAATTAACACAAAAGAAGCCACTGGTAAGACTCAAAGGTGACACAATGGCCTGTGAAGAGAAGAGCACTGGTGGTCCTGATGGAGAGCAGCTGTGGCTAGTACTGACAGTGTGCTTAGCCAGTCCTTGTCCAGACCAAGAGCAAAACCGTGAATCACTGGAACTGGATGAGTGTTTTGCTTCAGTATGACGAAGATTTAACTCATGACTTTGTGGAAATAATACATGAGAAGCCTTACATTCACTCTTAAAGAGTGAAGTGTTTATCCTGCAGTCACCATACCTGTGTCTACACTTCACCTCAGCCAGGTGGTCTCCAGCAGCAGACTGATACTCAGGGTCCCTCTGAGCATGTCTTTACTGCTGCAGGCTGGGGAGCAAGCTCAAGCTCTGGCTGCTGATCCCCACACCTCTTCATTACTTGCCCCTGTTCCATCTAGCCCTCTTTAGAGCAATGGCTGCGCACCCCTGCAGGGAGAGTTCACACCAAGCACTACTCCCAAGGTCACATCTTGTTTGACTTTACGTGCTCTTCTAAACTGCTCAAGCTGGCTGTGCGCCCGCAAACATTACCACATCCCAAAAACATGTGATACGTACCCTCACTTTCATGCTAGGAAAGCACCGTTGTCACATGCTGTAGTATAGTTTCACATCATTTCAGATACTTCAAACTGAAAAATACAGAAAAAAAATCAGAATTACATGTTAGGTCTATAGGGACACTAGAAAGACTTCAAGGAGTACTGTGAGATGTAAATATAGGAGTCTAGGGAACTAGCCCCAGCCAGTGTGAATATAAGCCAATCCTCTTGGCATAATGGACTTCAGAAATACAAGCATGCCCTCTGAAATCAGGTAGCTGGGATGCACGTTGATTTTACAGATAACCTGAGCTCAGATAGTCTTTGTTCAGACTATTAAATCTGAATGAGTCTGGTACCGGCTTATTGAGACACACAAAACAAGTAACTCACATACATGCATAATTACTGTTCTCTCTAAAAAAATCTTGAGTCATCAAGGTTGTTGAATCCAGTTCAGAGATGCCCCAGTTGAGACTCCTGTAAAAATTAAAGGATTTTTCTTCTGAATAAACAAAATTAAATGTGCAGAGTAGAAAGTGCATTTCTGTAACTTCAAACAAAATCTGGATTTAAGAGCAAGCATCTTCCTCAACAGTCCACATCAGAGTAAATGAACTGTACCAAAGGTCACTAAATGTCAATGTTCTGTAATTCTCAGCCTTCTGAGGATCAAAGAAATCTAAAGAAGCAGTTCAAGTCGAGGCATTTGTCAAAATAATGAGGTGAAAGGCTTTCAAAATTTTCTGGAGAAAAAAATAATAATTGGACATAATTCTTAAAATCTTCCTTTAGGCATTACTAAATAAAACTGCTGTGTTTCCATTTCAGGGCTAGTGAAATGTCAACAAAAGAAAACAGTGGTATAAAAACCAAAGAGCTGTTTTTCAGTTATTCTCAGGATATAAGGGGTTTATTTATTTAAAAAGCTGTGACATTGGCAAATAAGCTTTTCAGTTTAAATATCTTGCCAGGTGTTGTTTTGTTTGTTGTTGATTTTTTTTTCTTTTTTCAGCGGCACTCATATGATAAATTAATTTTGCTAGAAATACACTACCAGTTCAGCACAGATTTTTTAACAATTAATCTCCTTACCTGGCACAGTCTCACCTCCTTAGAGCAGCCCAAGGAACTGATCCTGAAAATGCCCAAGGAGATTAAAATATGTGCTTCAATTGATTGTTGAAGTATAACTGTCAGAAGCATAACTGATCAGTCTTTTTTTGTGGAATTTCATTGTTGTCGCTGCATCTCTTCCATCAGCCAGCCCAAAGAGATTTCATTAACATCTCACTAGTACCTCTAAGTAGGAATTTTGACTAGATTGTGAAAGCTTCTAGAAATATTCTGGTTTGAAGTGTTAAGTGTATAAATGCAAATTGAGTGGAAACAGCTGTTATTTACATTCTCTGTATGCAGAATCCCTCTCCCTGAATGAAAAAAAAAAATTGCCATGAAAGAACATGAATTGGATCTGGTAAAAATATATGCAAGGGACCATGTTGTCAGGTGGTATAAATGGGTATAGCTTCACAGGTTTGACACCATAACAATATATAGCCCACCTACCAGGAGGACTTGAAGAGCTCCATGTATTTCTTGGAGAAAGAAGGGCTTTTGAAGGAATGAACACACTGAAAACAAAAGCATATGAACAAATTAATGTTTCAGCCTTTTATGCAATGGCTAATAGAGAGACAGGCATTTTCAAAAATAGTCTCACAGAACAAAACCCCCACAGTAAAAATCTTGTTGTGAATGGACTTCTGTTAGTTTGAGATTATGTTCTGAAAAATTATAAAAACTCCCAAAAAATATAAGTAACATGTTCTAGATCAGTGTGCCTGAAAGTGGAGGACTGGGCTGGAGGGAAAAGGAAGCACAGTGTGAAGGCTCACCCTTTCAATGAACCCAAGCTTTATCTTTTTATTATCCTGGCAGAGGCCCGCCTGTGTGTCCTCTGTACGTGTTCCCCTTCACTTACCTGGAGCATATCCCCACTGTCACGTGTTCC
>NW_010099946.1:1183-6845 GCF_000699245.1 Pterocles gutturalis | reverse complement strand
TGCTCCTATCTAGGACATCCTTTGCAACCACACAGAGTAAAATGAACAGTAACAGACTGTCCTCAGAAACAGTTAGGCATGTTTAAAAATGTACACAAAACACAGCTGCTAATATATTGGGACCAAACCCACTCAGTCAAACCATCATTGGGAACCTGGGCTAGGGAATCAAAGGTGGGATTGTTTTGCTAGATTTTCCTTAAAGGGAAAAGGAGTTGATAAAACCAACACAGCTAAAGCTCAGGCACCACAGAAACACTTGATTCTTAGAACCTGTAGAGCAATTCCCTCTAGGATTAGTTCTGTTTGACTTGGGATTGCTTTGTTCCTGCCAGCACACAAAACCTGCCATAACACAGGCAAACGTGGGACAGAAATTTCACTCTTGTTCCATTTTAGATGTAGACTGTTGCCCGCTGTTCTGTCTTGTGCAAACAATACATCCAATGGCTAAATGCAGCCTTTAGTTCCTTCCCAGAACTGATCCACAGCAGCAGGTTTTGCAGCTTTCCTCTGTCTAGCATGATGTGGCCTGAAATGCTGTGTAAAAATTCTGCTGTGCCTCAGGCATCTTTTTGGATCAAATTTATTCCCAGAGGGATAATTTATCAGAGAAGTGAGCTCTGAAGAGAATGCTTAAAATAGTATTAAAACTTTGAAATATAGGGCAATGGCACTGAAAGTCAGAAAAAGTTGTCTAGCCCAAATTCACACTTTATAAAAGGCTTTGCATGTTTTGTAATAATTATGGATATTATTTCTCCTCCTCCATTCATTTACAAAGACAGAGAGATAATAACAAACTTCATCAAACCTGAATTGGGTTACACAGAGCCATCTGTTAATTCTGGTATACGGCAGTAGAGGGCATCTAAGGACTTCAAGTCACATATGGTAAGGGATTAAAATCAGATGGCTGAAGGAGTTACTACTCTCATCCCCAACCATTCACTCCACCCCATGACAGAATTTGCCACCTCATGACCAAACAGCTCATGAAGCTGCTCCTGAACAACTGCAGTTTTGAGCCACGCTGAAACTGGGGTTGATCTTAACACACCAGACTGAAAGCTGAAGTTGTTTAGGAGGAGATGTGTGAGTTAATTTCTCATCCCTGCTGCAGGCAGCACTCTGTCGGAGCCACGGGAAGGATGGTTCAGGTACAGTATAAAGGAATACAGTAACTGCCTCAGTCAGTCTATCCCATTGTGTCTCCTGCTGTTTGAGTTTTAATTTCCACATACCTGGCAAAACTGCTTACAGGACAGGCAAGCAATCCTGGCAATGGACACAGGCAGTGCCAAGAAAAGGCAGGTTGTGGACTAATGCTCTTTCCTTAACCAGGAAGAGTAGCCCTGTGTCTGTTTCCTCTGTTGAGCTCAAAAAATGCCAGTCTGTCTGGCCTGTATTTCAGTTTACATCCTCCCAACGTGCCAATCAGTTATAGGACGATGCCTTGAGCCTTCCTGACAAAATACAAGCACTAATCATGATATATAAAGAGAGAGAAGATAGTTGGCAGCTATCACTGTTTTCTTGTCCTCTGTTCAGGTTTGTATGACATTCCACGTCCAGCCTCTCTTTATACTGAGGAGAGGAAAGCAGCCATACCTATCTTGAGCCAAAAGAAGCCAACACATCAGGGGCAGGTGAAATTAATTACATTACACTAATACTTAACACATTAATCTGAAAAATGTATTTGATCTGAGCAGCATATTTTCAATTAAGAATTTTAAAATTATATAAATAGATTAGTATATGTTGATTATCCTGTTATTCAAACTCCTAAATACAGCAACACATCAGGCCTTATGCTGAAGTCTATTATAGTCTTAGTCTGAAATGTAAAAGTGGCTCATGCCCAGAAAAGGTTCTACAACTCATTCACAGTACTCCTGAAATGATATTCATCTGTCTGCTTTCCATGGCACCACTTTCAATCATAAACGCTTAATTGTAGGAATTCATCTTCAAGGCCAAATAGCTCTGGGTCAATGAAACCATCTTTAATGTAAGAACTAGAACAGTGATTTAAAATTAATCTTTTTCTGATGGGAGATCATTTATTCAGAGACATATAACCCAGTTTCTTCTCCATCTTAGTTTTATTTTGCATTCAAAACTCTCTCCTTTGGAGATAGCCACTGCATCACCTGTTTTATTTTTCCTTATTAGTTTCAGAACTGACTCTTCGCCAACAAAGGAACTTTAATTACTTATGGATTGGCAGACCACAGGAGAGCTACCTGCACACTGTCTGTCAGGAAAACTTTTTTTCACAGACATTACTTGCTCTCACTTTCAGAAGTAGGACTCACAACTGGCAAGAAAACATCTCAAGCCTCCTCAAGCATAAAAGGCTTGTTTTTTTCTGGCAGCATCTAGGAAGAGAATGTAAGATTTCACAGTGCTTTCAGCTGTGCTATCTCTAGGATTTTTCTACAACAAAGACAAGGGTGGATGCTTCTCCAAAAATCCAAAAGTTCTAAGAGTATAGTTGTGAACATGTCTATGTATAGATGTATGTGTGTATATACACCTACACAGTCTTTCTTGGGCATATACACACTTTCTCAGACAAAAAACCAAGGTAAACAAATATTACAGTCACAGCATCTTATACGATAATCCAAATATTGGAATCCATAGCAAATATTCTCCTAGTAGTTGTTTAAAATGACTGCTACCAAAACGGTTCTTGCCAATAGTCTTTTTTTCTATCATATTCATAAAAAGGGAGTGTGACAGGGAAGAAAATGCTGTCAAAACATGTGTTTTTACAAATTATTCTCAGGTAATTTTCTCAGCAACATTTAGCTAGTTCTAGTCAGAGTGAAGCCGGATAAATTACAAGATAACAAAGTGACAGACCAGAATTCTGCTGTTTATAAAGAAGACTAACATAGTATAAGGTGAAAACTGATGTGTAAATTATCTGGTTTTTTTACACTTACTACCCTGCGTTGCCACATTCAACTTTTCCTTAACAAGTCCAGACAAATTATTTTTATGTTATCTTGTTTTTACTTTAAATTGTAAATACGAAAATAGAGAACTACATTTAGTGCTTTTAATTAAAGATGCTAAGTGTGTGTAGATAACCTCTTACTCAATGCAGTTGAGGCCCTAAGATGCTACTGTAAGTTTTAAATAGTATAAAGCACATAATGAGATGAGAGAAGGATTTAAATGCCACCTTTTTATGGTCAGTTTCATATTTGCTGGTGATTATCCATGTACCTGTCCACTGAACTAAAGGAAATGATCCTTCTTTTTCTCGACTGTCTCTGAAAGAAAATAACCTGGATGTTATTTCAAAGTACTTCTCTCTTAGTCCTATCTCTTGATTGTTTGCTTTTAAATTACAAGTGCTGGTTTTCTTTTAGAACACCATTGATTCATACAAACTATTCACTGGATTTTTGATTATTCTCCTTTACCAAACATATATTATGAAGAAAGACAAAGCATTCACATCTGAATAGATAAAAATGGCAGGAAATAAGGTGGCATCTGGTTAAGAGTAAAATTGTTTGGTATACACCATAATTTATTTCATCATAACATTCTGTTCCTCAGGCAGCCGGAAAGAGCAGAGTGATCCCATTTATAAAAATACTTGTTTTCTCTCCGCTGTATTATGTTTTAGGAACTCTTTGTGAAATAAGCAAACCTTCCTCCTGACTGCTGAGAAATTATCTAAGGGCTAGCATTGTGGACCTTGTTCATGGTGTGGAGCTACAATTAGCTTCTTCTAATTTGCTTAAGATAAAGGCTCAATATTCATATTTCTTTGCTCTAGAACCAGACATGCCACCTGACCACTGTAATCACGGGACAGGGAGGAACTGTGGTAGTTATACACTGTTATTTAGATCAGTTCAGGTAAACAGCTGTCAAAATACGGTCAACAAATAGACATGAGTGATAAGCAATAGCTGGCCTTTTAACTAAAGCAGATTTTATCTGACCAAATGGTATGTCATGGGTAACAGATATTCTGTGCTGCATCTTTGGGAAGTAAGGACGCAGAGAGCAAGGAAAGGCCCCTTATAGTCTTCCAGGTAGCTAGGTAAATCTGGCTAAATAAATCAGCAAACCTTTTCAGCAAATCAAAGCACATTTAGCAAAATCAGCTGGGCCAGAAATGCATAACCCCCTCCTCCACTCACATCATATTATATAAATAAATCAGCATGCTAGCTCTCCAGTAAATTTGGCATACTTTTCAGGAACAAAGTGAAGATCTTTTCTAGCAACAGGCACTTCACACGATTGTAAAAATGTTTTTGCTTTCTTCCTCAGTCATAAAAGGGATTTTTGCCTAAAGGAAAAATAAAAAATAAATCCACTGGTCCCTCCTCTTCTTGTTTTGAGTATATACATTTGAAAACAAGTCAGAAACATAATATACTTCACTTGTGATTTTCAAGAACTCGTAATGTTCCTGTTTTCACTACTAATACAAATCTCTATTAAAAATATCTACTATATGGATGATATACTGCCCAAACCAAAACGTTCATGCACAGTAGCAAGCATCTGGAAAAGAAATCAGAGATTCCTTAAGTTTGTGCCTTTCATCTCCAGTCGGATGATGCGCCTCTAAAACTGTCTCAGAAGCACCCATGGCTGAATACATACAGGCAACATTTGTCCTAGAATTGCTACCCCAAAACATACAGACTAAAAATAAATAAAGCACTTGGTCTGAATTGTACTTAAAAATTTTAAATTCCCATTTGTATAAACTAGTTTTCTCTTCATATTAGTTACTCTCTTTAGAAGAATTACTATTTGTTACATGGCAAACTAAAAAAAATCTTATTTTGTTTACATGATGGAAAGCTAAGTTTTCAGTCTGCTGCTTCTTTTCTCTTTCTCCATTTCACATCTTTCTCCTACTCCATTCTAATTTTTTATATAGTAAAACACTTAAGGCAGACCAAGCATGTATTAAACTTCCTAATGCTAAAGAAGCTAAAAAGTAGCTTAAAGTAGTTTCATGCACCACATGTGGCCCATAATCCCAAAAGTAATTCAATTTAATCACCTTTTCTTACCCTTAAAAATTATTTTTTTTTTCTCCTCTGTGACTGTGTGAAAATCTCACGCAGACAGAGGAGAAAACCAGCTAACTAACATTGTTGAAAGAAACTGTTAAATACTAACTTATTCCACCGAGCCTGTAGTACTTACGGAAGTCTCATACCAGAGAATAAAGGTAACTGTGAAATGAAGTACTCTCATGAGGTTCCAGAAGTGTCATTTAAAGATTGATTTGCAGTTTTCAAGTTTGAATTTCATTACTCTTGTAAATTTATGAGATCTTTAGTACTATTTTTAAAAGAGATTAATTTTTTATTAAAAAAAATAACAGAACTCTGTTTAGGAAAGATCCTGCTGATATACTGCCTACTTAATTTTTATGCTACCTTTTTCATAACAATATCTGAAGTTTTATGTAACAAATATTTATTACATTCTTCTGTTCTTGTTTCCCATTGACCACATAAATCATGCTCTTCCTCTCTCTGCCTTTATAGCAGCCAGCTGTGGTTTTAGAAACAAATTATTATGACTTCAAGTGACGAACAAACAGCAGAAGCAAAGGAAGTCTTGAGATACTATCCACATAAAAATGCCATTAATAAATAAC
>NW_010099946.1:0-1152 GCF_000699245.1 Pterocles gutturalis | reverse complement strand
AAGAGAGCTACAGCAAAGCTGTAAAAAATCAGCTTTGCATCTAGACAAGACGCATTCCATTTCTCTAAGATGAATTAGTGAACTTTAAGGGAATAGCCCTAATATGAAAAGTATTGAACACTAAAATAACATATTTTTAAGCAAAAGCTCTGTGTGCCTGGATATGTATATATGGAATTATTTTAGCAATAAAACTAGATCTGTATTCCCTTTTTTTTTGTTGTTGTTCTGAACATAGTGAAGCCAGTCCAATTCTGGAAAAGCAAATTAGATTTTGTGCAAGATTTCACATAATCGGTAGCAGAACTCTCAACTAAATTTCAAAGGACAGGGACATATTCTCTCCCCTCGTGATATCTATCCAATTAAAAGTTAGTGGGGATTCCACAAGAGTCACTGGAGGCTGGATCTCAGGCTATCCAAACTGCATGGGTGAAAACGAACAAGAATGACCTTCAGGACCTAAATTGTTTTAAACCATTTCTGAGAATGCCTAAGAAAGCAAGCCCATGTTTGTTCCTCAGACCTCATTTTAAATCTGTGGTGCTGTCAGTGATTAAAACCACCTTTTTTCATAAACTGAATAAATTAAATTCAAAAGCACCCAGGCATTACAAACAGATGAAACCACACTGATCAATTCACTTAACAAAGTAGTTTTTTTCCTCAGACAAATCTGCTTAATAACTAAATACAGCACTTATTTTTTAAGAGAACTATTAACTCTCATACTCTTCACTCATCCCCTGATGTTTAAAAATTATAAGTAATATCTATTATAAAAAAATCTATTTAAAAGAACAAAAAAGAAGAGTTGAATTTCAGGAGTCAGTGGGGAGTACGACCCAAGGAAGGGGTGTCCCTGTGGGAGCTTTCTCAGTATGCCGGTGCTGCTCCCCTCCCTCAGCCAGACCGTCCAGCCTAATACATATTCATTTATCTGTTTGATAACAAAGGCTCCTCCCCGATTTTTAAAGAGATTGGGTTTTTTTTTTTCCCTGAGGACTTTAAAAAGACTCCCCTTAATCCCTCCCCCATCAAACCCCATCAAACCCGAAAAAATGCTCTCTCCCAGACACCGCCGTGCAATTTGCAGGGAGCCCTGACCTGCAGCCAGGGGCAGGGGTGAAACTAACACGGCTACTTTTGCTT
>NW_010099945.1:0-48719 GCF_000699245.1 Pterocles gutturalis | reverse complement strand
CCCGGATAGCAGTTCCACCATTCTCTTCATTTTCTCAAATCAATGAGAAAAATGAACTTCCTGAGCCTGAAAGCTATCCCAGTTTTATCTAATAACCCAGCTTGATCTAACAGCCACCTCTTTCTGCTTTGCAACTCTAACCCTTCATTTCCCTAAACTAAAATGTTTCATTTCATCTTACAGGCAGCATTTCATTTAAGCCTTCTCCTCTTCCCCTGTTTTCCTACTTTACTGAGGCAATACAAAACATTTAATTTTCATTTAAGAGGCAGGTTTGAAGAGTTCAGCTGTAGCTTAAGTGAGGCAGAGCACAGACCGTACATTGACGTGGTTATGTGCTTTTAAGTGATCAATAAAATATTGATCGTTTAACTATCATGCTTTGCCATCTCTACCTCTTCCATGTTGTAGCATCACACTTAGCTAAACTTAAATACCCGGAGTGACGTCTCCTTGCTTCCTCCTAAGGGGCACCGTAAAACAGTTTCCTCCTTGATTCACTGTTCTGAGATGAGGAAAGGAAAAGACGTGACACAGAGCTTGCCCTTGAGCAAGCTGGCTCTCTTCCACTGGTAACACTGGGATGGTAACTCTTAACCTCGAAGCCTCACTGAAACTGACATATTTTGAAATTCAGAGTTGCACCAATACCCAGGAGAAGCCACCACCAAAGCCATATCTCGGGTTAGGAAGGCAGCAAAGCCTTGCAAGCTCAGCTTAACTCCTCCTCACACTGGACAACAGGCTCTTTAGTTCTCTGTGTGTATTTATCGTTTATATTTAGATAGCATAATTTTCTAACTTTTAAAACAAGAGAAAGCCATTTTTCAAGGAGGTTGTCATACTATGTTTTATATTACTCATTTTGTAGTCTCATATTTCATTTAAATGGATTCTTATCCCAAGTGTAGGAACAAAATAAACCACCACCATCCTGACCAGAAATAAAGGCTGTGAGCAGCATGTTACACTCTGACTTTCCTGAAAAGGAAGAATTGAAGACACGGAGAGGCTGGAGAAGCTGCTAGAAGCCTGGTGGGTTTCACATTCTGCTTTGTGATCATTACATCGTACTGTTGTGCGTGGGGAGAGGAAACAAAGGGCTGTCACCTACCTTATACAACTTGGGTACACAACCAGGGCCTCACACACTTGAGATCTGGTTGGGAAAGGTTCCCAGTGCAAAGTGTAACGTAAGAGCAGACAGTTCAATAGGCACTGTAAAACTTTTCTACTATGACAATGATTGTACTTGACTACAGTGCATAAATTTGTTTAACTGTTCAGAATTAAGCAAATGAAACCCAAAATCACTCTCTTCCAGCTTCCATGAGAGCTCTGCTCTCCTTTCTGCCCTTTCCTATGCCTTTGTGAGACAACTAGTCTGCAAGAATTACTAGTCCCAAAACTCACTTACGTATGTTCAGGTGAGAAGGTGGATGATCTAAACCATAGGCATAAGCTGAGGCATAAAAAATACATATCAAGAAAAGGAAACTCATTCCTTAGCAACTGAAGAGTGCAACAGGCAATTCAGCAGTTAAGTACATGTAGAAGTAATACCAGACTCCTTGAAGAGAGTATTTCAATATACTAGAAAGAGTAATTTAATGGAAAATTCTATTTAGAAACCAAAAAAAAGGCATCATTATCCAAAACAATTTTAGACATGGATCTAAATTCAAGCAAAGACAAGAGCAGGTATGGCCCAGTTTATCACTCTGAGTAAGCAATGGTTAGATCAACCCATCATCTCTGGGTGTGCATATCTGACAGTGACACAGCTGAACAATTTAACAGAGAACCCAGAGAAAATAATGGTGTTTGCACATACAGCAAGCAACACTGAAGAACCTCTTCCTGACAACGTTTTCAGCTAAGAGGTTACGATCCTCAGAAGCACAAAGTAGTCATCATTACACAACCAGCACCAACAACCAAAAGCTGGATTTTGGCAATAGTGTCAGTGTTCCACACAGAGGAAAAGCGCTCTTAGTGTTTTTGCATAATGACATCCTAATCAAATGAACTGCTTTTAGGACCATCTCCCTTACCATATAATAACCCTGTTTCTCACGGGCACTCACCCATCCACTAAGATTTGCCACCTAACTTCTGTGCAACCACTTCTCTAAGAGAAGTTTTACTGAAATCACAGCTCAAGAGCAGGTGGACCCGAGCCATCATTGTGTCTTTCTAATCACAGGCTATCCGGGGGCTAGGAGGACTAACAGATTTTAGAGCACTCAGAGACTCGTCAAGGATGCATCTGCTCCCCCACCCCCGCTGTCCTCTCATATGCCCCTGAACTCTCCCAACATGCATCTTTATCACCAATCTGCCCACGGCATAGATTTACATTGGGCTGCAAAATTAAGTCCTTAAAAGGACTTTATCTGGCTTTGTGCTACTGACGGCACAGGGGCCTCGCTGCAGAGGTTTGGCACTGGATTAATAAAAAGAAGCTACAGCGCTTTCAGATTTCAAGCAGGTTTTTCAAAAGGCCACAGGAGCAAACACTTTCCCTTCAGATGAAACAAGACAACTCCTACAGCTCCTGGTGTGGGGACTCCACGTTGCCCCTGCTGAAGCAAGCCCAAAGCACGTGCGCACATGGGCTGTTCTGCACAATGCAGGTTTGCATTCTAATGTATCCATTTCCCAACATTTTAAGCTACTATAATATACTGAGTAAAGTCTAGAGAAACTTATTTTTTGAAGTAGTGACTTCTACCCCTCCCTTCACAATTTTTATCTGATACTGGACTTTCTAGCAAACATTTGACTACAAAGGCACAAAGAGACCGTGCATTTGTTACACCAGCGCACTGGCAAATTTGATTCATATTCATATGGAAATCATTTGGCTCAGAGGCATCACTGCTTAGTAAATCAGCTGTAATTTCCATTATTCTCATTGTGCTACAGGGGCATCCAGTCCAGAACGCCTGTTTGGCTGAAGTGGATGGAAGCACCAGGCAACTGCCTGGATCCAGCTTTTGTTCTTCTGTGACAGAAGGCTCTGGAAAACACCGTCAGGGAGTACATGGCAATGCCGGCAGAGATGGTTTAATCCCCCTGAATTCCAAAATCTGCTCACTTGTAACTTGAATCCGATGCCAGCCCTGAGGACAAGAGTCCCCTGGCAGGATGCCAGTACTGGAGCATCTCTTGATGTGCCTCATGCTTTCTTTACATGAAAAAGCTGACCTCTAGCTCAGCGGTGGGTAAATGAGCTGCCCCACTGTGCATCTTGCCTGGGTGGTCGTCCCTGTGCTCAGAGCAGAGTCCTCAGGACCACAAGCAGAGGGTGGCACGGCAGCACATGGGGCAGGCAGGATGCCCTCACTGCAGGACAGCACAGGAAGGAGGCAGCACTCTCGAGTGCTCTCACTGCCTCCAAAAAGTGGGTGAGAACAGCAAACACACTGCCTGCCTTTGCTCTCTCAAAGCCGGGCTTTTGCATCAGAAGAAGTGAAGAATTAAAATACTTGCAAATTGCCCTCTCCTCTCTCTGCTCCCTAAAGCTCAGCAGCAGAACTGGCAAGGGAAAAAAATCTTTTTCCACCACACAAAGCTGGACTCACAAGGTCCCTCTCTCATGGACAAACAGTGGGAAGTGCTGGATATCACCAGTTTCACCTGAAGTCCATTTATCTCTAACACAGTGCCAGACTCCAAACCTGACAATCTTTCTTATCCAGTTAGAAAAACGCCCAGCCCACCCTATTACACATTTCTCTAACAGGAAAGTTTGTCTGATCCAACATTTTAAACAGATTTTGTCTTTTTTATTCCTTTTACTTAGCATTTGCCATTTCATACATGACTTCTTGGGAAATAAAGCACCCAGTTTATTAATAAAGAGGATTATTTCTAGAATGTCAGTTTGCATTAAAACAGCTAAAATCCAGACTACTGCTCTTCAACATCATCATCGTTGGAATACTTTAAGTTGAAAAGCTGTTACTTTAGTAAGTCGTGCAATTTTTCAGCATTTAAGTATGGCTATGTCTCATCACCTGTTCCGCAAGCCAGCTGCTCTCAGCATGTGCTATCTGGAATTGAGCTTGCTGAAAATATGAGTTACAACAGCATAATCTGATTTTTTCTTTGTTTGCTTTTTTTTTTCCCGCTCTTCTACCACCTGCATCCATATTCCCACCTTGTTCAGGTGCAGCGGTGATTAAAGGAAGATCCTTTTAACTTTGTTCTTAGAGCTTCTGCCTTGGAAGAGCCCCAGGTTTGCCAGTTAGGTGTGTTGAGCTGGACATGAAAGGCTGTCTGCCTGCTGCTGCTGTGGCATGCAGACCCAGAAAGATTTAGCAGAGGTGCAGGATGCTGCAGTGACTCCCTGTTAGCTGAGCCAAGTTACTTCACAGAGGATATTTTAACTAATCAGCACACAAACCTCATCTTTGCCTGACTCAAGAGAATAGGATTCCTGAGAGGGAAAGCAGAAGTTTTTCTGTCTTAACAGATATTTGACATATCATGCTGCATTTTATTATCTTCTTGAATCCATCATTCAATGGATACGCCTACCACATCAAAGCTTTGAAAAAGCAGTCATCAGGCAGACAAGATGACTTAGCTAAATAGGAGAATACTTTCAGTCCATACCTTGGGCACAGGGAGAAGTTTGGCTCATCTCTGCACCACATCCAGCTACACTGGATTGTGTGAAGCCTCCACTCTCTGAAAACACTTGGCCCTTGTGCCTGCATTGATTATTGAAACTGCATCCTGCCAAATGATCCCCGGCACTGTACTAAAGCAGTGAGTCAGTCTCAATTGCCTGAGAATTTCCAAGGCATTTACATGCTTCAGTACAACATATTGTTCTCAAAGAGGCTTCTTCACATTCAAAAACTGTTCAAGGACAAAGCTACAACAAGCAGTTACTGACAGCAAAGCGACTGACATAGAAACACTCCCTTCTTTGCTAAGGCACTCCAAAGTTTGTTGTTGCTCTTGGCTTTGTACTTGTTTCTGTTTTTCCCACTGAGACAGAGTGCTACCCCGTTACTGCTGCATCCAGAACTTTAGCTGTGCTTACAACCCCTAATGGGCGGCAGGGCGAGGAAATAACACAGCTACTCTCCTGCCAGCTTCATGCAGCAATTCTCTGACCAATCACACACCACAGATGTGACCCGGCTGCTCTGCAGTGGCTAGCTCAACCCCAGTGAAATGGGAGTCCGATGGCAAGGCTGCTCCATTTCCCTTCTGGGTACCCTCAGGAGACACAAACAAGCCTCCTGAATTGCACGAAAACATTTTGATGACTGTGGTGACACCTGCCAAACAGATGAAATCAGAACTCAGAACAGACCATGTTATCCTTCCAGTACACACAGACCATTAATTCTCCTAGCCGCAGTCCAACATGATGATGCCATAATCTGTTTCATAGACAGGGCACAGAAGACAGAGGAAAATAAGTTATTTGTTAAAGGCTACCAAAGAAATCTTTTTGCAGAGCAAAGAAGTGGACCAGTATCTCGCAAGTCTCAGATTAATATACTATGCAAAGGTCCCTCTTCCAGTCTTGTAGGCTTGGGACTAACTGATCGGAAGCTTTCTATGCAGCTAGTAACACCAGCCACTGCAGAGGTCCTGCAGGACCTAAATGCTGCATAGTGCTGCATAATGTCAATAGGTTGATGTAGGAATATGATGATCCAGCTATACCTTGCTGAATTTGTAGATAGCCACACATGGAAGCTAAACTCAGGATGTTTCTGGGTAACCAAAATGTCTCCAAACACAGCAACAATTCACTGACCAAATACCCAAGGGGAATATTGACTGGCCCATGTCCTCACTTTAACTAAAGGAACAAAACAGGCAACAAATTTGCAAATGCATCATACAATGCATTGGGATGTGTTTTGCATATAAGGGAACCAGGACTAGGATACTTCAGTCTCCCTGTGGCTGATGGCAGCAGCTTGGCTATTTTTGTTGCTTGCTCATCTGGCCTGACTAAAGGCAGTCAGCAGTCAGGACTGAGCTGAGCTTGCTGCTTGGAAAGTCAAGCACTCCTGGGCAGTGGAAGATGCAATGGGAAAAATTCATCATCTCTGATGAGGCCATTACTCCAATTAGGTGTTTTAAAGTCAGATGTTTATAAAAGAAAATCTAAATGCCTGAACAGAAGAGAGTGACAGATCTACTTCCTCCTTTACTCTGTCAAAGCTGAGATAGGGTCTGGACTCATATGTATGTCTTGGGCATAGTGTTCACAAAATGACAGTTACTGATTCTCAGAGAAGTAAGGAGGGGAGTCAGCAGAACTGCCACCTTAGACTTCTGGAGGGCATATTTGCCTGCTCAGGAGCCTGGTTGACAGAGTCCTTTGGGAGGCAGTCCTGAAGGGCAAAGGAGTCCAGGAAGGCTGGACATTCTTCAAGAAGGAAATGTTAAAGGCGTAGGAGCAGGCTGCCCTAATGTGCCAACAGACAAGCCAGCGGGGAAGAAGACAGGTCTGGCTGAACAGACTGCTTTGGCTACAGGCTTGGGGAAGAGTGGCTGCAAAGTTGCCTGGTGGAAAAGGACTTGAGGGTGTTGGTCAACAGCTGACTGAATATGAGCCGGCAGTGTGCCCAGGTGGCCAAGAAGGCCAACGGCATCCTGGCTTTGTCAGAAACAGTGCGGCCAGCAGGACTAGGGAAGTGATCATCTCCCAGTACTTGGCAATGGTGGGGCCACATCTTGAATACTGTGTTCAGTTTTGGGCCCCTCACTACAAGAAAGACATCGAGGTGCTGGAGTGTGTTCAAAGAAGAGCAACGAAGCTGGTGAAGGGTCTAAAGAACAATTCTTATGAGGAGCGGCTGAGGGAACTGGGGTTGTATAGCCTGGA
This sequence comes from Pterocles gutturalis, assembly GCF_000699245.1. NCBI lineage: Eukaryota > Metazoa > Chordata > Aves > Pterocliformes > Pteroclidae > Pterocles > Pterocles gutturalis. The sequence continues at coordinate 41,851 of NW_010099945.1, read as the reverse complement.
GAAAAGGATGCTGAGGGGAGATCTTACTGCTCTCTATAGCTACCTGAAAGGAGGTTGTAATGAGGTGGGCGTCAGTCTCATCTGCCAAATAACAAGCAATACGACAGGAAATAGCCTCAAATTGCACCAGAAGAGGTTTAAATTGGATATTAGGAAAAATTTCTTCACCATAAGTCTTGTCAAGCATTGGAACAGGCTGTCCAGGGAAGTGGTGGAGTCACGCTCCCTGGAGGTATTTAAAAGACATGTAGATGTGGTGCTTAGGGGCATGATTTAGTGCCATGGTTTAGTGGTGGACTTGGCAGAGTTAGATTACCAGCTGTACTTGATGATCTTAAAGGTCTTTTCCAACCTAAATGATTCTGTGATTCTTCCCACACCTCACTGCCAGATTGACTTCTAAATTTTGTGTCTAACTATACCTGATGGCACCCTCTTAGCTCTGTCAGTTTTAAGCAACAAGCAGATGTTGCTACGGCCTCTAACACATTGCTGGACATAGCTTTGAAGCATCATGATTTTTCTGAAAACGTTTCCAGTTTGTATTAGTATTACAAAACCAAATAAGCAGAACAAAGTTCAAAGTATTTAACAGATAACAAATTCTGCTCCATAACATGCAGGAAGTATGTGTCACAAGCAAAAGGCTCAGAAAATCAAATCTTGGCCTCAGTTGAAGCAGCAGGTATCATCTACACTGTTTCATTTCCTGGCCAGTCTCTATCAATTCTGTAAATATCTGGCAATCGAAATGTCTCCTGCACTGTCATATACAGGAAACAGACCCAAGAATCAACACAAAAATAAGTTAGAAGGAAAGAAAAAAACCACAAATGATTCAACTAAGGTAAGTGTTGGATTGTGGTTTTTACAGGCAGTTTGGTATTAACATGAAACATCACACTTAAACCCCTCCATGGGATACAGTGCATATCATTTAACTTTTTAGGCCTTTTTCCCCTATCTAAAATAATATTTTCAAGATTAGAATAAAAAGCGCCAGCTATAGTCTTAAGGTCACTAAACATGGTTTTGCATGCTCCAGGTGCTCCGGCAGCCGCTGTCCTCCTCACAGAAGGCTCCAAGACAAAAAGTATTCAAAAGTTCCCGCTGGTGTAATGACACTGAGGAGTATGACAGGAGGTACATAGGAAGTCCTTAATTTCAACTGGAAAATTAATAAACACTGTCAAAACACCAGTTTTGCTGCACACATAAAAATCAGTAAAAAATCCCAGTAAAAATAAGTACTTTAGAATTTGATCCAAAGTTTATAAACAACAACAGTCAACTTTAGTTTTTTTTCTTTTTTTTACTGCCTATCCAGGCTGTGGCATAAGCTTCAGTTTCTTAAATACTATCTGTCCACTTCAATACCACCTTTTACCTGGGAATCTTAAGTAGATTCAGCTTTGTAACAGCTTCTGAGGCAAGGAAAATATTATTGCTTTTGCTGCCTGGATGGAGAGTGAGGAGAGTGAATAATCAGCCTAGTCTTTATTCTAGATGCCTGCAGTAGAGAGAAAAGCAATCCTAATTTTCCCAGCAATATAGGAAGTTCATTGTAAGAATAAATATTCCAAGGAGTCATATACGCTTGCAGACAGTTATATACAGTGCATCTCATTAGCAGTGCTGTAAATAAATTATTTTGACTTGTGCAATGCAACAGGCATAAGCAGTCCCTACTTTTAATGCACTGTGATTAGTTGCTTTCAGGCAAAAAGGAAGACATGGCGGTAAAGCAGTGATTCTAACTGCTACTGCCTAAATGGAAATGAGAGGAGTTAGTTTATCCAAGTGTATTAATTTGACCATGCTCTACGAGACTTACATACAGATTAAAAAATTCACTTCAAGTAAGTGCAAATAGATCTCACTCTCACAATGGTGTGCGGGTCCCATGAATTTGCATTACTGTAAAGAAGCTCGCATTGCCAGGTTAAGTTTCTCAGGTAGAAAATGCTGCACACATATAGTCTGTAATTTGCATATCTTTCAATCGCCAGAGGATGATACTTCATCTTTTCTGTGCTGGGGGATTTCAGCAATTTCAAACCAAAACCAGTTTGATTTAAAAGCTTGAACAAGCTTAAACCATGAGATTCGCAATGGAGCTGAACACCCTCAGCCCCCCATAGCTCAATGTCTCCACAGAGTGCTAAGCACCAGCACCGACCTCAAGAACTGCTTCCCAGGCTCTGTGCAGCCCTCCACAGACAGCCCTCCCTTGCACACAGACACAGGCACGCTCAGAAACTGCATGGGCACCAGGCGCAGGCAGGGCTGGAGGGTAAGAAGCCCCAAGCTCTGGTTGCCTCTGCCAACTCTCCTGTTGGCCATTATTTATGAAAGTTCTGCCCTCTAATCCAGAGCTCCTGCCTTACGAGCAGTGCTGCGTTCATCAGGTGCTATTTTTAATAGCATTTTGCATCACCTGGTCTATCAACAACTACCACATGCAGCATCCAAAGCCTGCACAGCCAACAGAGTAATTTCCTCGGGGGCTTTTCTTGTTGCAGAAGCTTTATCCTTTCCAAAGATTAATGAATTCCTCTTTGCAATGCCCTATCATATTACTACCCATTTACCCACAGAAGAAAGATTGTACGACTGCTCCTCGTACAGACTCATGCTTTATAATCAAGTCGGATTGTTTCTTTAATATCAATGCATGTAGTTCATCCTTTAACTTCAATCAATAAGGATCAAAATAGGTTATGACTTCTATGCAAACAAAAAGGCTTAAGACTGTCTGTAAAGAGACTATGGATTTTGTGGACCCTGAAGGATGACTTTGTCAGAAGCGTGGAAAGTTGCACATTTTCAAAGTCAGAAAAGGAGGGAAATGTCATCAACTAGTGTCAGTGCAAGTGCATCTCTCAGGAATACCAGAAACTAAGTAGGATTGTCAAAATGACTAAAACATATTACAGTGCAACACGTACACATACACCTTAACCCGTACTCCTTTGTATAGAAAAGCGAACATTTAGGGAGAACCCATCAAACTATACTGTGATCTATCTTCCTGTAAGATAGCTGTTTGTCATTTTTTTCTAGGCAGCTCTTTAAGGAAGAGTTAGATATGAGGAAGGAACAGCAGTCATAAGCAAAGGATTTCCTGAGAATGAAAAGTCTATTTTCAAGAAAAAAAAAAAATCCAAAAGAAATAAAACTGTATGTGCATTGAATTTTTTTTGTAATGAGAACCAGTGAAAATAATAAAAAAAACCTCTCTCTCCAAAGACCCTTGAATGCTAGGGTCAGAAATTTTTCTTAAGTCTAAGGAAAATTGAGCCAGAGAATAGCTATGACTCAAGAAAACTTATCTTCTGAAAATGTCTGGTTTATCAACTTGATACATTTACATTGAAGAACGTTTAAAAAACCCCGTGCAATGGAACAAAAACATAAGAGGCATGAGTCAGCAATAAGACAGGATCCATCTTTTGTATGATTTAAGAGAGCCTGAAGAACCTCTGAAACATAGAAGTATTCAGAAGAGGCAACTTGAGGAACACTATACTTTTTAAAATCTTACAGTGCAGACTGATACAGTGGGGACTGATCCGACAGAATTAATGGGTGTTTTGCAGCCGTAGTGAGATGACTGTGCTACATTGTTCTTATACAGCATGTGTGTATGGAAATCTGTATATCATATTTATATGCTACAATACATTTACTCTGTATGCAAAGATTTCATGTGACTAGAACAAGAAAGTCCTTCTTACACTAAAAAGAACATAATTTGTATTCTGTTTTAATACAGCTGACACCAAGCAAAGAACAGTCTGCAATGCTCACACTGTGCAAAGCCACCCTCGCCCTGCAAAGCAGTAATTGTCAGCTTTCCAACAGATACCTGCTGTAGCTCTGCACAATGGAGATGAGATGCCTCAGCTAATGGGGATTTCATTAAAAACAGGGAGTGAGACACCACTGAGCTCCAGTGAGGAGCTGCTTCTACTGCTGACAACAGTATAATGGAAGCATATCCTGGACAGACAACTTCTGAGAAAAAACTTGCAGTTAAAAGTTTGTTTCATTGTGTATCCATGTGGAAAAACTTCAGGTAGCTCATCTCGGACAGTACAAAAAGGGCAAATTTCTAAGACCTGTCACACAGAATCCAAAGCGTTACAGGTTTTCTCAGTCTCCAGATTTGCTTCACCATCAGTTGCATTCATTTTCTCCTATTCTAATTTTCAGGAAAACATAGTGGGAACATCTCTGTGAAGTGACACAACATGATTGCAATACTCCTAAAAGAAAATCGCAAAGTGGGTATAGAGCAGAAGCCAAGCTCCTTAACCCAGAGTGAAATTAAATGCCCAACAAATGGCTGAAGCAAGATACCTAATCCTCAGCACATCAAGAAGGCAACTTCATTGTTTGTCTGGTGCACTATAATTACATGTTCTGAAGCCTGTTTAATCCCTCAGAGATATCATTGCTTTGTTTTGGTTTTCCCCCTACGCTGGAATCAGTTACCTCACATCTTTTAAATTATTTTGTCCAAACCATAACTTACTGGTTGAGAGAGGTTCTCCTAATACAGATAGGCCAATAGGCCTATTAAATTTCACTACGGACCATTCCTGCCCTTAAAATAGCCCAATTTAGGAGCACACAAAACTCCTTCTAATCACATCCTTCAAGTACAAGTTTGGCATAGCTTCATGGAAGTCACTGGAACTGCCGAAAGAGAAAAGCAGTTACCCAATCACTGAAACCCCTGGTTTCAGTAGTAAGAATAAAACTATACAAAAATCCAGCAAATTTAAAAACAAAATATGAGTAATTTTGGAGACATTCAACCCTTATCTCACTTCAGAGCTTGGCACCATCATATTTCTCTAAAGAAGATTCACAAGATTTTTTGTGATCACAAATGTCACAAAACATTTTTAAAGCTTTAGCTGAAGTAACTTCCACAGCAAGCTGAGATGGGGAGGCCAAGTGCTGCAAGTGGCTGTAGTTAGAGCCGTACTGGAGGGCTTAGGTCACCTGAGCCACAGCACTTAGAGGTGTAAGTTCCCTACAAGTCACCAGCACTTCTGGTGAACTGCTACATAATTTAATAGCATAAGCTTTTAAAGGAAAAAAGGCTTTGTGATAAATTAAAAGAAAGATTAAAAATTTGAGTATCTAACAGCATCTTACAGTGATGTTCGACAGTTGCCTACATGCAGTCATTATTCTGTCTTTATTCACTGACCCACATCACTTCCTTACTGTGCTATGATTTTAAAGCCAATCACATCCACATTTTGCTCCATTTGAATCTTTAATGTCCCTATTTTACCATCCTAGATAGGTAAAAATGTCCTACTGAATAGCAGTGCACAAATGAGTAATACTACTGCCTATTACGTTTATCTTTGCTTCCCTCACCTGAGGTATGCTTTAAAGCATCAATCTACCTTCAGATCTGCAGTGCAAACCTGCTAGAAATTCAATGCACCAGGTTAAATGCAAGTGTGCAGCCCAAGCCTGCACTGTTCAGAGAAGTAACTCTAGGAAGTGAGTAGTCAGGAACCCACCGAACACATTACCACTTCGTCCTGCCTTTAAAATCCCATCAAAGGTTGAGAGGAAGGCAAGTACATGCACACATCTGCTCCTCAGGGTCTCCAGTCCCTCTTCCCATTCTAGAAAGGAGCTCTTCTGGGTTGGGCTGCTCCAAAGTGTAGATACAGATGTTCAAAATTTGGCTTTTAGTGGGCTATAGGCAATCTCTGTGTATTGCTCTGTTTGTCTCTTAAACAGAATAGGCAAATTTCCAGGCCATGTGTTTTTCACAATTCTAGAAAGGAGCTCTTCTGGGTTGGGCTGCTCCAAAGTGTAGATACAGATGTTCAAAATTTGGCTTTTAGTGGGCTATAGGCAATCTCTGTGTATTGCTCTGTTTGTCTCTTAAACAGAAAAGACTAGGCAAATTTCCAGGCCATGTATTTTTCACATTTATGTTGGAAAATGCAATTAAGAAATTGGTTGACCTGAAGTGGGACTAAGCAGCAATTATATGGCACATTCTAAAGCCAGCAGATACAAAAAATAGCAATTACTGACCAGAAGAGAAAGATTTTAATACATTAATGCCAATGATAAATAGTAGAACTTATACTTGCATGAGCTACCCCATATGAGAATTTCCTGCGAGTTTTTAAATGCACATACATTGAGGTTTTTGTTCTGGTTTGGTTTTTGTTTTGTTTTTGTTTTGTTGGGGTTTTTTACAGACTAGTATCTGTGCAAATCTTATCTGAAGCCAAAATACAGCACTCAAGGGAGGCATGTGGATTTATCATATGCTTGCGGGTTCAGAATCCAAAAGACCATATTAAAACATTTTTTAGAGATACACTCTGGCTTTCTTATGCCGTAGATAAAATCTTATTCCACTACTGTTCTGGTGACTCATGGGAGTACAATGCCAATTTTCTTCAATTCAATGCTTTTGCATTAGAGCAGGTAAAAGAGATTGCTCAGGCTCAATAAACTGGGAAATACAGGCCTTATTGCTCATCCTTATGAGATGAGCAGAATTGGTACAAGTTTTAAACTAGTTTTATAACACTGCATTTCATCAATCACAGCTGAAACGGAAAGCTCTCCTTCAAAATCTAAGAGATGGTTTTTGCATGATTTGCCCTCAGTTCACATAGAAGACACAAGAAATGCCATTCCAAAAAAAAATGGCTAGGAGAGAGCACAGCTAGGGGACATCACAACTGAAACAACAAGATTGTGCCTTGTGTGCATGACTCTTGTGCTAAAATACTTCATTCCCTTCTGCATGATGCTACCCTGTATAAAGGTCACATATACAGTATTGCCAACCTATAAATAATGCAGGGTTATAAAGCTTCTTATCCGATGTTGAAAATGCAGAGGGCACACAAGAGTGCTCTTTGAATAAAGTCTTCATAAACCTTTCAGATCAGAGTATATTAAACTGTGCTGCATTTACCACAGCCCTGATGAAGGATGCATTATTCCCTTACATCACCGGCAGGTCCCTGGGACTGTCTGCACAAGTTCCCCATGAAGATATACTCCAAAGAAGTTTAGCTGCGCTAGCTCCTGACTCAGAGGCTGAGTGCACAGGCTAGTCAGGGCTCAGAAGCTAGAAAGAAACCACTGATTTGCATGGGGGCTCTGACACACTAGACTTTGTACAAGCACAAAATAACAGCTGATGTTTTCCACAATGAGCTTTGGTCTAAATTCTCAGGAGGGAAAGATACGCTTTCTGTCATCCCAGTGCAAACGCAGATACGAATTGGAAATCAGGATAACACTGACTCCATACTTTCATGGTCTAAACCCACACATTGCTGCACCTGCAACTTTAGATGTGCCAAAAATGTGAATACATGCTGGTGATAGCTCTGATGCCGCGATCCATGCGTAGCCATTTTCATGTAACACACAGGTTACTTTCTCTATTTCTCTTAGAAAAGAGATTTTCAAGAGTAGTATCATAATTTCTGTTTTCACCACTATTCCATGTACTTTAGCATATAGCTTTTCAAGTGACCTGACATTAAATACCAAAACGCCAGCCATTGCAGAATCTCATCGTTTGACAATTAAATAATACCAAAAATTAAATAATCTTCTTTCTTCTTTTCCTTACTTGTGACTTAGAAAGTTCACTCTGCTTCTGGATAAAATGAAGAAGGAAAGAGGTGGCTTTGAAAATGACTGCACTTTATGCCCCATCCCTGGAGGTGTTCAAGGCCAGGCTGGATGGGGCCCTGGGCAGCCTGCTCTAGTGGTTGGCAACCCTGCCCACAGCAGGGGGGTTGAAACCAGATGATCTTTAAGGTCATTTTCAACCCAGGCCATTCTGTGATTTTATGATTGTATTAGATAAATACAAGCTAAATGTTTTTATATCTAAATTATGTTTTAAAATATTTGCAATAAAGCAAAAATATACCCTCAATCTGTTTGAGCCATTTTTTCTCTTTATATATTTTCCCACTTTTTAAAATATTTGCAATAAAGCAAAAATATCCCCTCAATCTGTTTGAGCCATTTTTCCTCTTTATATATTTTCCCACTTTTATGGATTAAAGAAAAAAAAAAAGCTTCAAGAAAAAACATCTGTTTGATCTTAAAGCATACAATCTGTCCATTGTCTCCTATGGAAAACAGAAATTATATTGATTTTCCAGCTTTTTTTCCTCCTCTGCAATGGAAAATTGAAAATGACTTCAGCATGTTTAGAAGACCATAGCCTAGATCAGTATGGGCCAGCTGGCAATTCTGTAGGCCAAACTGATCCTTTGTGATTTTTTCTACCTGTGCAACTATCTTCTCTTCAGAAGAGATGGAGAACAGCTGCAGAAGACGACTGCTCAGCACTGACAGATAACTGTCTCTCCCTGTGTCTGTACCTACATCCCAAGCCACAGCCACGCCATCCACTTTGGAGGCAGGCGTGGGGTTACGATGCACCTAAAAATGCGACCAGCACTTAAGAACGCTTATCAGTAGGAATGGGGGAGATTGGGGAGGGAACCACGATCCATCTCTGACAGCAGACGGGGATGGATCTGCAATGTTATTATCTGAATATGTCACTATCATTGCTGATTGTTTAAATGTCAGCCCAAAGCATGCTATGTGCTATACAGGCATGTAAAAAGAAAAATTCTTGGCTTGAATGGAGACATGCTGTACTGTATCATACAGCTACCACTCAGAGACAGCCCTGAATAATTTCCTTACAACTTTGAGCACACGTGTGAAGAAGCAAGCTACCTGCCTGCCTGATCAGGGGCAAAACACGAGGGAGCCAGCCCTCACCTCCTACCCTGATGAGCCAGCCAGCCAGCGCGGGGGGAAAAAAATCCCACTAGTCAGGACAGGTAACAAATGCAACACTTCCCCTCAAGGCTGCAAATTACAATTTTCTCGGAATGAAGTGGGGAAGTTATAATTCTTTGGATGGCAAATCCTTCCTAAGGTGCTGTGAGGAGCAGCACAGCTATATACTGCAATTTACGGAAAGATTATGAACTGTGACCGGAGCTCATACTCCCGAAGTTAAATCACTCTTTCTACAGGACGGAATTCTACCAGAGACCTACTGCAATGAATCACATTCTCAGAGAATAAGAACTGCAGAACGTACAGCAGCAGAGCAGAATCTCAAATGGGGAGAGGAAAAGGAAGAAAGACTACAAGGAGAAATTGTCATGACTTTCATTTTCTGAGCATTATTCTTCCTTTTTACTTGTTTATCTTCTGCCAAAATTCTTATTTTTTATATAAAACACAAAAGCAGGTCCCAAGTGCACTATAAAAGTGCCTTAATAACATAGTCTTAAAATTTTAAAATGAATGCTTACAATTTTTTTTTCATTTTATTTTGGTGAGAAAAATAATTAATATTAATGCAGGAAGCACATTATCAATTTACATCCATTTTGCTTGCTGTTAAATTGCTGTAAATTCCCCACTCGCTCCTATTACTCATTGCTATTTTCCTGCTCCCGCAGTAGCTGTAGGAGTGAACCCTTGGCTGCTGTCTATCCACAGCACGTAGCTGTCCCTCAGTCAGCTTTAGAGCATTAACAGTCACGCTCTGATAAATCTGCCATGCTAGGAACAGGATTAGGCCTTATGTTACTTTAGTAGGATCAGAACTAAGCCTTGAATCCTCACATATGTTACACACACACACCAGCAAGCAAAATACCTTAAGTGATTCGAGAGCCCTGTAGTGCCTCAGCTTTGCACCACTTGTGGTAAAGACTATTAGGCAATTCAATCAACAGGAGCCCTGTGTTGTATCAGCCATGGCCTGTGTGGGGCTGGACATGTGGCTCAAATGGGGGATAAGGTACCAAAGCACCAGGGCAGACCCAGGGAGAGCATGGCAAAGGACGGCTGAGCACAAAGCATCATGCCAGCAGCCCACCCTGTCTCCTTGGCTGCTGTCACGTGCCAGAGATTGGCCAATGTAAAGGTGACTGCAGTGCCTAGCAAACCCCCAAAGGGCTGACCACTGAGAACAGTTCAGCAGCAGCAGTGCAGTGGCCACAGACTGGTTCACAGACTGCATGCAGGCCGGAGGCTTTCTCCTTGCAGTCCCCTGTGCCGAATACCTGCTCTTGCAGCCTTGGCGAAGCCTCCTTCCAGGGGCATTGGAGAGGAGCATAAAGGGACACAACCTGTGAATCTATCCTGTATCAAAAGCTTTCTGCATAGGTACCCTTAACACATGGCATGGGGAACAGGAAAGCTTCCCATGTTCAAGATAGCCCACATTGGTAACTGGCTTACCCAGTGACCCAGCTGCAAAGATGTTGCCCCTTCTACATAGGGCAGTAATGGTGCCAGAGCAAACAGTACGTTCTCTGAGATCCCACAGCATGGAACAAAATTTGCCTTAAGGACTTCCATTACAGCTTCTAGTCATTATTCTCCAAAGACAACTGTGGCTTCAGGTCATCACAGACAACTGTGAGCCCCAGGAGGGGCAGAATTGCAATTGCAACATTGAATAACAACTAACTGTCCATAGTTACAGATATCTCTTACTCTACAAGACCAGAGTTATACAGAGGTAAATTATCATAGCAATACATAAAATAGAAAAGACTACTTTGTGCAAAACACGCAGCAATGAAGCGATGTAATGGGCACACCCACTGCTTCAATTTCAAAGGAAATCTAGTTTTCTGACATTTTAAAGTACTTCAGAAGACAAAGGTAAACCCTCTGTCACCTCTAATCAGCTGCAGCTGCAACCCTGGAATGAGCAATGACACCAATGAATGTAAAATGTAGAGCAGTTAACTGCTTAGCTGAGCGGACAGTCCATTTGAACATTTGGGAGTGATGTTTTTTTTTTCAAACCTAGCTGGTAACAGGCACACAGGCACACGGCAAGACACTGGAGAGTAGCTCCCCTTGGCCTAAAATGTATGGCTAGGCTACCCAGTTAATATTTCTGTAGTGACTTGTGAAACTGAGGATACCATATCAGTCGAACTTTGCTGAAACACTACTGTACTGGGAATACACTGCTTCTTTATTACAAAGAACAGTATTAATGTACTTTGTAAAAGTTGTGTGCTTTATCCAATACCTCTAGACAGGAGTGGTCATTGTAACCACTATTTAACATTTTGCTTAAATCTACCTTGGTCTTAGAACACTCGTTTACAAGAAAACAGGGAATCCTCATATGGCACACCCCAGGCACACAGGTATCGTGGAGGCACATTCTCTCACAAAGGTAGTGCCTGATCTCTGTTTTCGCTGCTCAGACTAAAAGTGCCATGCAGCTAAACTAAATGTAAGCAGCAAGTGCCTGAAGATCCACTTGCCTTTACACTTTCCATATTAAAAGCTCTATGAAAGAAAAAACAATCAGTCAGAAAGGGGCAGTTTTAGAAAAGGGCAAATGAAACCTTTTTAAGCTCCCCCTCCTTCCCCAAAATCTATTTCTGGCTTCACTTTAAAACTGTCTGAAAGATGTCAGACATGCAAATCCCTTCCCCGGCACCTGCTCCAAGAGGAGAAGAGCTGCTGCAAAAGGAGGAGCAGACACCAAAGCTCAGTATCTGCTGCACTGAGAACTCTGCTACAACAGAGACTGCTACTGGATTGGGGAACCATTTAGGAAAATCTCAAAGGGATAGCCTGAAAAGGGAAGGCAAGAAAGAGGAGCTCAGTTCAACATGATTTGTAAAGTCCTGGGCTGAGCATCACTGTATTTGCTGTGTCTTTTTTCAGGGACCTCAATGTGTGCAAAAATAAGTCTATGACATACATGCAGTTTTATCCAGAAGGGACCTTGTCAGCAAAAATGCTCAGTGAACTTCAAGTTAGGAAACTGTGGCTTTAGTTACCATTGCTGTCCCAAGCAGCATTACAATGTCTGTGCAGTTCATCATGTCATCTACTGGCTGAACATTTCCTCCTACCGCTTCAGAAAGCAGGAAAGCCTCAGGTCCGCTTCTGATGAAGGAAGCATCAATGTTTATATTAGACAATGGTAAACAACACCCATGTCTGTAGAAAATCAGAGACAAATCTCACTCAGAAATGAGCATGCCCCCTGTGTAAGCATGCAGCATCTAACCATTAGGCAACATGCTTCCTTCAGTATGTCCCCTCAAAAAGCCTGAAACATCTCTGCTTTCTAGCAAACGATTCTGCAGACACTGGTAAGATGCTTTCCAGCCTTCCCAAAGGACATGCAAGGAGTAGCAGCTATTTTTCTCAGCTCAATGGCAGAGTTTTAGAGTGTGAAAAGACTTAGTGCTTTTGTACCACAGAAAGGATGATCAGTATCCTTCTCCATGTGCTGGCTTCTCAAAAATATGCTACAGAGATGGTCTTAACAAATGTGGATCAATTTATTTCCCTTCAAAAAAGAAATGGAACAGTCCAATGGAAACCAGTTTCTGCTTCTCACAGGAGGCATTTTCAGGACCATCGCACTAGGATGGCAAAGCTGCTCACAGTGAACTTGCATCAGAAGGGCAAAATGTCAGGAAAATGGGTGTTAGTGGAAAAAAGCCACAGTAGATAACCTTCCACATGAGGCAAGATCCATTTGCATGAGAAACTGTGGCTAACCTTCTAGCCACCTTTACTCCAGACCTCAAGGAAGAAAAGAAATAACCTGGTTGGAAAAATTGGGGTACCTCTGTCTGAAAGGTCTAGAGGAAACACACACTGACACATACCTCAGCACAGGGTCATCACCTGCCACTGAGATTTCATTCAAATAATTTAATAAATAGCTGCATATACGTCACTTCTACTGCATTGCTCAAGCTGACAGCTCTTGCTTATAAAACATAAATAGAATAGATAACAACAGGATTAGCTCAGTTTCATCTAACTCAGCACTGTTAATATTTTTCCATAAAAATGCACTCAGGAGTCTGCACTGCAATCATCCAGGCATAACTTTGTTATCATGAACTAATTATTACAGACAGTTTGCAATGGCTACACATTTCTGTCTCTAGTAAACAGATTAAATCACTGCAAGATGTCTACAGCAATAATCATGCAAGACTGTTATGGTGAAAACTCCATTTGCTGGATCTTTTTCCTTAGTGCTCCGAATATCACAATCAACCATTTCAGTGGTGCGGCTGCCTGCAGGACTACCAGTGAGCATTCAGAATGAACATAGTGCCATAGGGAAAATGCTGATATCTTTTGTGGAAGAACAGGAAAAATACAGTCTCACTTTCATCTTTTTTTCCTCACAGTCAGATAACAGTATCTCATTGTTACAAGACACACCAAGTTAAAGAAAGTTTTATCCTCTCCTGCTACACAGGTGGTCAGAAAGAACAAATCTAAGCTGAGATACAGCAAAAGAGAGAGAGTGGACAGCCTACAGTAATGCAGGACACTGCTGATAAGCAACAGCATTGCCAATGATCTATCTACCAATTTTCAGTGATGTCAATGAAGCCCCATCTCACCAATGGTTATTTTTCTGCCTGGGCCTCATCTCTCTCCTGTAAATTCTTTCCTGGAATTTACTGGAGTTGACACCAGAAAGAGGCAGAAAGCAGACACACCACTCTTGCAAACCTTTTCCAAAGCAATTCTTTGCTTCTGGTGCTTTGGCACCTCCAACTGACTGACAATAAATCATAGCTGTTGGCTGAGTCAAAGATTGTTTTAAATGCCATTGTCTGTAAAAACTCATACCAATTTACTGGTGCTATGCTCTGATGAATGGAAGCCTACAGTGTCAAAACCCATTTTAGAGAGACACCTTTACTCTCAGTATTTTGTAAACAATGTTGAGCCTGATCTGGGTATCAAAAGGACCATGTAAATACTTTGTTACAGCTTTTACTGCAGGGATTTTATAAATAAATATATGTATACAAATGTATATACACAGAAATTGCAATTAAAGGTCTTGGTTGATTTTGTTCAGTCCCTTTGTTCTTTGAAGTAAAATTCAGGCTTGTAGGAACCTCACAGTACTGTCACAGCATTTAATTGGAAACAGCTATTTTCCACCATTTGCTTTGATGATCTCCCACAGAAGTTTTGTTTTGCTCCTGGTGACAAACTAAACTTGGTGCAAAGTTCAAGAAATCAGTGATACACAATTGCAGAGTCTGAATTATAGATGTTGCCAATATTCAAAAAGTAAAAGGCAGAAGGAGACTATATACACAATGAACTAGCAGCTTTCTACCTTGGTCTTAACCTGAGGGTTGAAACCAGATTGGCTGGCTAATCCAAAATTCACAAGAGTTTCCTAGAGCCACTTTTATGAAGAGGACAAAAAAATAAATACAATCAAGTATAATGGAACTTGTTTTTATCACTCATTTGCCTAGAAATTACCAGGTACATTCATACTACTGTTGGAAACCTATTATCATTAACAATCATATTGATTTCTATTTACAAAGATGTCTTTGAAAAAGATAGTTGCCCAGTTTGACTAGACAATTCCTTTTTAACAACCTTCTACTCAATAGCTTGTTCTCTACCTATGCTGACGTAGTCACAGTGAAAGACACAGTAAAAGAGCACCTGCACTTTTTGTATTTTATGATTTATGGTATACTTCATGCTATGGCAGTGGTTTTTCCCTTACTCTCTTTTCCAGAGTGACTTAAATCTGACTTGAAAGAACGGTATGCAATATTTCTGTCTGCTTAAGCTGTGTGTTAACAAACTACATCCATTAAAACCATCACGTGTCTCTGTGTTTGTTAAGATGACAACCAATTAATGGTCCTGGTTTTGTGATGTACGCTTCACTTGAAAAAGGGGCTGTTGGTGTTGTTCTGACAGTCCTTTAAAAGAGGAGGCTGTGATCTCTGAGGTGTGATGCTGAAGGGGAAAACTTTGCATAACCTGTGCATCCCATTCAGGTTTCAACCCAAAAAGTTGGAACAAATGGCATCTTTCTGCCACGAGTCCAGTTGCATGATGGAATAAACATCCAAAGAGCAGTGATGGTCGGGGTGCTGATTGCACACAAAAAAAGGCAAAAGCTGATGCTGATCTTGTGCCTACTGCCTAGTCCCCAGATCAGACAGTTCTGAACTACTTGAGAAGAAAGGGCAGCCATCAGGAAAAGATTCGACCTCACCTACGAGAAGTCATCAGACAGCATATTTCCTTCTAGAAGCAAGTTTTAAAGAAATTACTGATCTCCCTGTGACTGCCTCTCTTCTACAAATAAATCTTCTGAAGTACCAATGTGAAAGCATAGACCAGCAATAGCATCACAATCTTCAACAAAGATAATTTGCCAGCAACTTCTAGACTCTAATTTGAGAAGGAAATAATATATATAAATTACATTTCAGATTCAACAGTTCATAACAGATTTCTCTCAATTACAATGAGAAAAAGCTTTTCTCTTAGTTCTTTTATAATGTTTATTTGCCTTTTAACTAGTTTTCCTGCAGGCATATACTATAAAGGCATAAAGGCGAATTTTTATACTGCAACGTCTTAAACGCCTTAAAAGCTGCGTAGCCTGCAGCTACCTTAATGTTATTCTTTATTGAAGTCAGCACCATCAAATTTACCTTTTTATCATTCATAATCCTCAAATAGCTGATACAACTGCACTAAGATCCAAACACATTTATTTCCAAAGCATCCAGGATCGAGACATTTATTTTGCTTGACTGCTGACAGTCCTACACAGAAACAGAAAACATTAGCTGAACTAAAGCACCCTTCTAGCAAATGAACTCTTGATGAAGGTGTTATTTTCTGTCATTCACTGAATTTGTTGGAGTTCTCAATATTTAAAGTTGCTTAGACTGATAGTTCATTTGGACTGGAATTTTATTCTTTATAGCTATTTGTACTACAGCTTATAAATTATTACTTTGATCCTCAATAAAACACCTGGAATGGGGTAATACAAATATTTTAGTTGTTGTAGATTTAAGGATTTATTTACCTTGTCTGCTTCTCTGACCAATATAAAGCCATAAAGATCTTACTCTTTAGAGTTTCTGGGATTATATTTTTCATTATTTTAAGCAAAGATTTTGACTTCTGCTCTTCTTCTGTGCAAAATTCCCGATTCATCTTCCTGTCCATTAGAGCCATTCAAAACTTATACTTATTTAGTGGCCACGCCATCACCTGTGCTTTATGTAACACAAACCAAGCATTCTTCCCTGCTTTTTTTCTCCTACGGGAATTACATCAGGCTTACAATGCTGTCAGAGGACAAAGTTGGACCTTTCCTAATGACTATACACCCTACAAATACTGGGCCTTACCCTCTCATAACAGCTCGACAGTGAGATCTGCATTATCATCAGTCTGTGCTGCAGCCTTTAGACTTAGGAAGGTTTGTACAGTATAACAAGGGTAGGCCAGTGGGTTGTGTGGCAACAGAAGGCAAAAGTAACCCTATGTGAGTTCAATGCAAAAGCAAACTCAGCTACAAGTGAAGAGTACTGTAGTGTCATTATCCTATGCAAAATGTGCATGTAAATATGGAGGAGATTCCCCCTATGGTTAGCTAAGCACAGGTGCTACCTCCAACTTTATATTCTTTACGAAGAGTTCAGAAAGCTTCTCTTCCTCTCCCTCATCCCTTCCCTTCATGTCAACCATGGGCCTTTCTACACTGGCAAATCCCTGAAGCCACCACCCACTTCCAGTGCCCACTTTGAACTGAAACACCTTAGAGGAAAAGGAACACTTCAAACACAAAGCAGCACAGATCTTCCAAAATCCATCTGTGAAACTCATGGCCTCTCCTCAATTCTGTTCAACTTTCACACTCTCACTGGCAAATGCCGTCAGCAAGCCCAAGGAGGAGGCACCACGCACTTGGGGTGCTGGTTCATGGTCCTCAGCTGAGGTTCCTGGACAGTCGCCCACCACAGGGAACAACAGAAGGAGAGATGACATTTGTGATTAAAGGATACTTTAGTTTCCCTCTCACATTTAATTGACCACTGTTGACTTTTCTCGGTCATGAATGCTATTCTAAACATCAGCTCTTTGTTGCATTAAATTCCTGTCCACTCCCAGCACTAGCAAGCTGCTGCAATGTTTTACTTCCAAGGCAGAGCACAAGTTCTGTAAAATGAATGGAAATGAAGAGCAGATTTGAGGGGCAGGGATGCAGGAGGGAATAGGGAGACGTACTCCCTACAGTGAACAGTTCATATAGATACACTTCTGTGCTTTTCTGTCTATAACATGATAGCAATGCTCTGGGGAGCACTAACAAGATCACTGTTAAATATGGATTAGGAGCAACATTGCTTTTCTCTGCTGGGTCATGCTCTAAATAGAAATGAATTAATTTTACAATCAATGGAGAATTAAATCACAAAACATCTTTTTCTAATTTCTTTGTCAGGAATACTTCTGCATCATCAATGTATTACAACATACGTTCAAAGTTAGCAAACAAAACCTGCCATTTTGAATGAATGTTGTGCTAAAATTGTTTTTTAGCAGGGTAAAAAAAATCAGCAGGACAAAGACACTGTTAATGTTGTGGCAGCCACGGTGTAAGTCAGACATTCCTTTCACATTGACTTTTCCAGTCATGGGTAAGTGACAGAGAATCATCTAGCCTTTTAAATGCCAGCTTTCTTAAAATCTGAGGTGGGGTAGCTGTTTTCTCTGAGGCATGTTTGAATCCTACCGCAATAAAGCCACAGTTGAAATTAGCTGACAACACAGCTCTGTCATGAGGCTCTTTTCTCTCAAGAGGAGTCAGAAAAACTTCCTGTACTGCAATACTGCAACCTTGTCAATGAAGTTAATTCTTACTAAGCTGTTATTTTTACTGTTTGAAACAAATTAAACTACCATTTAAATACATACCTTTCTTTTTTGCATTTTAAAATGCTGCTTTAGAGAATTTATGTTATAATCAAATAAACATCTAGCCCAGGCTGTAGAATATACCATCTGACAGCAAAATGGCACAGACTAAAAATGTACTAATTTATCTTTCCACCCTGTAAGAGAAAGATTTTGCCTCTTTTAATTGTCTTAAATTAAAACAAAAAAACCCCCAAACAAACAAATATTCCTTTGCTTAATCTTCTTGTGGCAAGGAATCACATTAGAGGTAGATACAAATCAGTGTTACCTTATCAATCTATTTCCATTGCCCAGGCCAGAGAGTCCATTGGCAAGAGGCAGACTGAGCACAGGGGGGTGATTTCAGTGACTCACAGACACCCCACTATTGTATAATCATGCAAAGGAAGATGCAGCGGCTTCAGCTCAAATTGCTTATTTGTGGAAGCAATTAGAACTAAGGGCAGAATAAAGCAGTTGCTAGATGCGTTGACGCATTAATGTAATAATTCAGGGGTGAGGGACGCAAAAACACAGGAAGGACATTTTCTTCAAAAGTTACTTGACTTTATGTCTCAAGACTGACAAAACCCAAGCAATTAGACATTCACAGAAAGAAGCCATGCTGGAATAAATGCAGAAAATGGCTTATAGACGCCTCAAGCCAAAGATTCTTCCACAAGTGTGAGTGAATGTACACACAGACCTGCTTGTGCAATCCCAGCAAGACTGGAGAGGGCAAAGGAAGGGGGTGTGAAGAAGGGAATGCCAGACACACTTTTTGGTCCCTTCTGGCTCTGTCGGTACCTCTGGCTCAGAAATACTGTGAAACACCTGACTCAGCAGGTTTCAGACTTTGCACCTCAAGCATAAACACCTTCACTCAGGCACAGTCCTAAGGGCCCATGCAATTCCTCTGATAACACAGAATAAACACAGCAATAAAACATTTCTTGCTAGCAGGACAGGGAAACTACTGCTTGGAGGGCAATGACAGCTCCTCCAAGTCCAATCCTTTGCTGTCACAGACAACTGCATCCTCTCCACCAGCTTACCAAGTTCTGTCTTGACCATAATTTGACTTTTTTTTTGCCTTTTTAAAAGCCAGTTTCAACATCTCATCCTTTCAACAATTAGAAACCTTATGTTTAATTCCATCTAAATTTATGTATGATCAATGTAGATCTATTTGGCATAAACCTTACTCTTTCTTTAGTAAGTAATGGTCCTGAAGTCTCATTTTATTTCCTCTTGGAGTTCACCACTATAATATTTTTTATCAAAAGCAATGCTATGCCATTCTCTGCCTTCAATTTAAAGAAAACATATTGGCAAAAAACTCTTTGACCACCAACTCTAAAAGAGTTGGAAGAACAGTATGTCTTAAATGACCAGCACATGAAAAACAAAGATTACTGATGGATGCCATATCGACCTTGAATCCGCCTGTGAAGTATTCACTGTGGCCAAGAAAACATTTTCAAAGAGCCAATTTTGGCAGCAAGGGCAGGCTTCCAACTGGCAGTGAAGTTGCTCCATATCTGTTAAGCAGCAGTTCCTTGTTTCCTATTAGAAATGGTTGGGATTTCTCCACAGTTTCTACAGGTAGCTATTTTTTTGTACTATCAATACTTATAAAAGAAGGACCATATTCTTAAAAACATCTTGTCACAATATGTTTGTTTGTTATTCAAGTAAATATAGAAGGTGGAATGAAAAAAAAAGTTTAGGGCTTTTTATTGACTAATTTAGTAATAAATCTAGTGGGATTTCTATTTAGCACCTTAATCAGATACCCACAAAAGATAACTGTGCATGAATAAATATACATGTTATACTTCTGCGTGAAGTAAAATGTAGTTTTGCTATATGAGTGTATGCCTACATCTTTGTAACAGAATGACAAAATACATGTCTGTGAAAACCCTTTCATATCCAAAATCTTTAATGAAACTCCTGTGGCTTGTGACTAGATTATTTTTCTTTTCCCTTATTTCATATTGAAGTAGATATTTTATAAATAAATGTTGCAGCAGACAAATATAAAAGTTTTAATATTATTTTAGAGCTTTTAAAATTACAGCCTAATTTAAATAAAAACAAAGTTGTTGACTTAAAAGATGTTGGTCATATATAAAGCATAGGACCAATAAAAGACCTTGTAAAGTAATGCTAAGAAGGGTATAAAATAAGCTTGCTGCTTTTTTCCTTCTTTCTTGATAGCAGGGAGAAGACCATGTTATCATCAATATTATTGCCTATCATCATAATTAAAAAGCTATGTGAATAGCTGTGGAATTCACAAGATTAAAAAACAAAACCACCTTTCTTTTTAGGGTTTGTACCATACACATTTCCAAAGATTTATAATTGTGGGATTCCAAAGCATATGAGTTGGGTTCTTGCATTGATGCTTTTCTCCAGGACTTGTGCCATCAGGAGCAAAAGCACCAAATTGAGCATTTTTATGAAATTACAGGAGCTGGCAAGCACTGTGACTCTTGCTATTTTATTGTGAATCTTAAACTATGAAGTGTTTTTTTAGTGGCCTAGTTCTCAGAACCAAACAGTGTCTGCAAATGAAAATACTTTCAATATGCAAAAAGAAAGAACTAGCTGTTGGTCTATGATGGTGACTTGGCTAGCACTCAGAAGTGCTAGTTTAAATGCGTGGTTAAAAAATTCTTCACCATCATGTGAAATGAGATTTCTGGCCCATCCTGAACCCTTCATCTTATACCATCTGCTCTACCTCTGGTCTCTGCTCCACATGATCTCGTGAAGGCAGCTCTGCCCCCATCTTCCAACTCCAGGGAAGCAGCAGGGACGTGTGCCGCTGAACACTGGGCAGGTGCGCTTTTATTCTTCTCCAGCTCTTTCATTAATAGCTCTCATTTTCCTAACACTGCAGTAAAGGTAGAAAAACAGTCAAATACAAGCCATTCATCATCTGGAGTCTGTGCACAGAAGGAGCGCTGGAAATTAAGAAGTAAAAAAGAATATATGCTTTTCTAACAGAGGCAAACAGTAAAAGTCCTTCAGAAAATGGAAGAACCCTTGAGAATTTTCACAGCTTCAGAACCCAAAAAATTCAAAGCAACCAAAGGGAAGAAAAGGAAATAGCTTGGGGAGTATGTCTGCAGGTTTGTTACACCTCATTCAAGCAACTAAGCCAGCCTCAAGTAGGTTTAGAAAAGGGAAGTACACATTGGATGTAACAACCGTTCACAGCAAAATGCAGTTCTGCATTAGGATTGGATTTCATGCAGCATTCACATCTCAGCGTAACCTGGAGGCTAAACAGCAGCAGGTGACAGAAACAAATGGGGGAAGGAAGAGCAGTAAAAGAGGAAGAGCTTTATCCCACGTCACTGGTGTGCTGCTGCCAGTCTCTGGCTGCCTCAATGTTTATTTGGCAAATCTCAGGTAGGATCAGACTTTTTGATAATCCCAAGCATGTTTTACCTTTTCTACAAATTACAAATTTCAAGCTAATACCAAAAAGCAAACCATTTATATTGCAATATTTTAATTTTACTTTTCCCTACTTTGAGATATTCTCAGTATTGAGGCTTTCAAAGTAATATCAAAGAGAATTACGATGATATAAGCAAAATCATGGGCTGAACTGTAGAAGAATGAAGTCAACTAAGCACCTAAAAAATGAGCTGAATGCTGAGATACTGAACTGAACAATGAATGGAACAGAGTAAAAGCAGGTTGCTACAAAATTTTAAATACCATGATGAGGTACGTTTGGAAAACGAACAAATTGAAGCCATTTCCACCAATATCAATGACTGCAGTTCCACAGGAATTACTCAGACAAGTTGCTCATCCACGTTCCCCAAGACTACTCAGTATGCCTCTAACGTACCTCAAGGACACCACAGAGAATGTCATTTAGAAGACAGACGTGCAAGAAGGGAAAAAGGCTTGGTAACGGAGAAGGGGGTAGCCAGTGCTGGAGTTGCTGTCACTGTGAGAGAAGGAGGGGGAGCAGGTTCAGGCAACAACCAGTAACTGGGGGTGGTCACCACCCCCAGGATCTGAAGCCTGGATTGTCTGCATAAAGAATGTATTGCATTGATACTGTGGGGGAAACACTATAGCACTTATTAGCCAAAGTCGTACAACCAGCTTCTTTATCCCTTCTGTTTGTACAGCAAGGTGTCAACAAGACCACAGTCCACCCAGTCCTGTGTGGCCTGGGACCTGACCATTTTCCATTGCAATAACTATTTTACTCAGAATATTCTCCACAAATGCTTGAAGCAGTTCGTTCACTTCAGCTCAATCCCTTCCCTGTCTTCAGCAGCTCACCAAAACTCCAGTTTAACAACAGCAAAAGACGGTCCAGGCCACTGTTCATTTTGTACAAGTTTTTTCAGTGTTGTTGACAAAACAACTCTGATTCTAATACTACTGACTGCAACCAAATGCAATGAATTCATTACAGATTTCATTTCATAAATAACCATTTCACTCTTGCATTATTAGATGCTTTTAGAAGTAATAAATCGATTAATAAACACAGCAAGTGGCTTTTCTTTTTCAGTGCTCACGAGGTACAAATTCTGTTAATTTTAGATGTCAAAGTCTCTCATTAAACTAGTAGGCATACTCTGCATAATAAATACCCAACCATCACCTGTAATTCATGTTTAATGTTTGCACTATGAAACTGCATTTACATTTGGGGGGAAGAAAAAAAAAAAAAGGTTGAAAATTATTCAATTATTCTTGCTGTGACCAGTTATCCTGAAAGAAATTAGGAAAAAGATCAACTTGTTACCAGATTGGTTTTATTTCATTCTTTATGTTGTAATAAATCTACTTTCCTTTCTGTATTCCTCTTTTTGGTCTTCACTAGAATGTTCTGATAGGAAATCATAGAACATATAAATTGGCCAAAAAATTGTAAGCAAGTTGTTAGAAAAATTGTTAAGAACAGCAATAAATATGCAATTTAATTACAATGTATTGTAACTGTGAAAGAACGGTGTGCTTTATTGCATCTGGAAATGTTGATTTGCAAACACTGGGGTAAGTAACATGGTTCTAGAAGAACATTTACATCCCATAGCAAAATGGATGTTCACATTGCAGCAACATGAAATATTTTTTTTTCTTTGGGATCAGAGAAAGAAAAACATTAACCCAAACACTCAAAACTAGAGGGAAGATAAGCAGAGTTTACCTTTTTAGAGGCATGCCCAGAAGACTTGAAACAGCCCATGCTGGGAGTAAAGTGCTACAAAATGGCATCATCAGATTATACCAAACTATTTACATCTGAGCCCCTTTTTCTCCGCATTACTTTCTGTATTTATTTCAGATAAGTATTTTCATATTCTTTCAAAGAGCTGAGGTGGAACTTGGCTGTTAAACTTATTCCTCTGTACCAACTATTTCTCTATCAAAGACTTATAAAATCACCTCAAAGAACTTGACACCTATCCGCAGCACACTTAGCTTCCCAGCACAAAGTAATATAAGCAAAAATCTAATCTGATGCTTTTGTTTCTGAAACTCTCAACTGCATAACCCAGATGCAACCAAGAGAAACATGGGAAATAAATTTGCCCATCATGAACATTTTATCATCATTTGAATTTCTTGTCACGTTACAGGCCATATACTTTTCAGAATTGGACAAATTAAATTTTTTAGATATCTTCAAAAAGATTGTTAAAAGTTTAATTAGCCCAGAATTAATTTGGGGAAGTAGGGAAATAAGATTTTTTATTTAGAAGATGTAAGAATTAAAATGTTTGGGGAAAAAAATCCCGTAACTTCAAAAAATTCTTTTGTAGTTTAAGAAGATGTTCCCCAATAGTCATTTCCTTTAAGATTTCTGCCCTGCTCCTCATGAGATTTATGGAAGAAGTCTGGGTTGCTGGGGTTTTAGGACAAAAGGGAGAATAACAAATATAGACAGTATTGTCATTCACTTTTAAGTGTTAACTTGAGTATTAAGATTTACATTTAGGGGTTACTTTTCCAAACTATCTAGCCTCCTAATTTTGCTGATTGAAGAGCAATCAAAGCTGGGGAAATGAAACTTTATTTTTTTCCTCCTGCTAAATTCTTTCCTTTTTTCAGCTTTTCTGTTTGTTTGTTTCCTATTGCAAGATAACTCTAAAAAATACATTTTCAGCTAGAAATAACTTTTTTCCTTGGAAAACTTCCAAGGAGATATGAAAATCTGGGGGCATTTGCAGTACTGATTCCATGAAGAAAATGCTAGGTTATAACTGCAACTATTCTCAAGTTCAGACCAAGTATGACTTCTGGTATCTGCTGATAAAGCACTAACTTCCCAGAAAAGACCACCACTTAACATCACACTGTTGATCATCTCACAGATTTTCAAAGTGCTGATAAATTTTTCAGTTTAATGCATGGATACATTAAAGTAAAATATATTTCTAATTTAAAAAAAAAAGTAATAAAGGAAAGGTTTGCATTGAAGGAGGTAGAACATCTGTACACTTAAATTTCTCAGTATATGCTCATCATCATACATTATTCAAAAAAGCATAATGTTGCCCTAAGCAAAATGACGTGGAATCATAAGTGAAGGTCCCTGCAATGGTGGCTGAGCCACCTTGTCTCTCCACCAAGGAGGAACACAGAGCATGAATCAGGGAAGCACACACTCTTCCATTTTTACCACCATGGATGAACTGTGTTGTGGGCTCCAATGCCGCATGATGTTAGTTCAGCCAAAAGGGCGCCTAGCTCCTATACACGCAGTAAGCAGAGTCAAGTGTCTGCTAAGCGTGATCACTACTGACCACAATTCTGTGTGAAAAGCAAATGAGTGTGCTAAACTTTAAACACAAATAAATGTATTCACCATGGATAAGAAAGTGTGTAACAGCTGAAAGGAAACAGATTTTATCTACATTGACCACCTCACATATTTCATCACCATGCCACAGAAGCCGAAATCCACACCTTTGGTAACATTTTAGTTCTCTGCAAATACAATTCTGAAAGGTATAGAGCTGTGATATTCCCACTTCAGTCTTCATATACACAAAATGAGTTATGTTGGCTGCCATCGTTAAAAATAGAAAAGAGAAAGAATGGCCCAAACATCTATTCAATTTCTAAGCCAAGGAAATATTTTTGTTTGTTGCGTTTGGGTTTAGTGTTTTGTTTTGTTTTGTTTTTTACAGTATATACTTCAATGATCTGCCCAGAATAGATGGGCACTGCGATTTACATTTCTTTTGTGGTACTTTTTAATGAACTAATTAATTCTACCAGTAATGACCTAGATAGTGCTTGAAATTCTTCTTGCTACAGGAAACAATTTGCATAAACTAATAAAACAAGATAATTTTTTTTCTTAACTCAGCACACAGAAACCCTTATCATCTAGCATGCTGCAGAGGAACACCTATCCATCTAGGAAATAATTCAGACCCCACAAAGTAACAAGAAACAGTGCTTGTCCCTTGCCACTATTGCTATTTGTGAAAAAGCCAACTGAGAGAAACCCAACAGTTGAAATCTGCTGGCTTTGAACTACCCACTCATTGCTATTCACACAACTACCAGCCAATATGTGCATTTCTATTTCCCATTTCTCCCTGGAACTCATCTCTGGGCTGAATCACAACCACATGAAAGATGACTTTTCCAAGGCAGCAGCATTTCAAAATTTAGTGTGTGCATCAAATGTTGCTTGTTTAGTTTGCTCACATTGCTTTTACTGAACACTCTCTGAATTCTTGCAAGCAACAGCCCACGCTCTCTGCTGTCCCTATAGCTGGTGGATTCCATGCAAACCACCTCATGATGAAAAAGGTAGAACGAGTTTGGTTAGAAGGTACTTTTCAGGAAGTTTCTCAGCCTTCGTCAGCTATAGAAAACAAATCTGATTCCATACATATGCTCCATGGGAAAAAACAGCCACACAGTCTCAACCATGCTATGAAGAAGATACTGGTTACGATGGTTTCAAGGCAGCAGTGAAAATGCTTTTTCATTGGAAAATGAAATTGGAAAAAAATTCCAATATTTTAAAAGAAAAGAAATCCAGATGTTCCAGAAGGGAAAAAGGACTACAATGAATTATTCTGAAACATAAAGCAAGGTCTCTGCTTTGATATATGTACTCACACATCCTACCCAGACACTTCATACTTCTATGGAGAGTTAGGAAAAGAATGACTGAAGGTCAGTCAGGCAGCATAATCCAAAACCAGATTACAATAACCCTCTGTTTTATCACCCTTTTAAAGATTGCAGGCACTTCTATAAAGTATTATTAGGCCTACAGTTGTACTAGTTTTGTTTTGGGTTTAAAATCAAGAAGTAAATTAATAAAAACATAAATCTGAAAACAACAGCAGGCTCCAAAATTATTCTCTGTTCTCCCACTGACACACAGATTATTTGTTTTTAATTTCCACCCAGTGAGCTGAAAGCAGCATGCTCTTCCAGAATTTCTTATGCGCACATCCAGCTTTTATGGCATTCACTCCTTTGAGCAACTTTGCATTACCATCTCTTGTTTTTCAAAATGCCTCTGCTCTGTGAAAAATAAATAGCTTCCCTCCTCTACAGCGCTGTTCACTTAACATTGCTGTGTTAAATATTCATATAAGACTAGACTCAGACTCTTTTATTACTAGTAGGTGGCACCTTACTTCTGCAAATATTTCCATTCTCTTTAACCGAGCAAGGTATTACTCCTTAGAAGGAAAGGAAGCAGAGCCTGGCTCAGCTGGCAGCATCATTCACTCCTCTTCCTCTATGGCTCAAACACAGAAAACCTGCTGCCTCCAGGGAGGAGAGCAGAAGATGGAGACAGCCCTGCAAGACTCCACACCCAGCCCCAGAGCACACTGACATCCGAACATATTGACCCCTTCCACCACATCGCAACAGCAGGCAGCCCCCTTCCATCACTTTTCCTCTTGGAGAAGTGCTGGTGAGCGA
Organism: Pterocles gutturalis; assembly: GCF_000699245.1. Taxonomy (NCBI): domain Eukaryota; kingdom Metazoa; phylum Chordata; class Aves; order Pterocliformes; family Pteroclidae; genus Pterocles; species Pterocles gutturalis. The sequence goes on along the minus strand of NW_010099945.1, from coordinate 15,061 downwards.
GGCCAGGGGACGGCATGCTGGGCCAGGGGCTCCAAAATACAGCTGGCATCTAAGCGGAACCCACTGAACGCTCGGGCACAGGAACAGCCTATCTTGAAATCTAACTCCCTTGCTTTTTGAAAAGGGGACAAAATATAATTTAGAGTATTCTAGGCTTGCAGCCACTTTACCCATCTAACCAATTTACCTCGCTGCATATTGTCAGTTTCTAAAACATTCCCCTAGCTTCAAAGACTCACCTAATCTCTGCAGCTTTACTTTGTGGTACTTGGAATAAAACACCAAACGTTATGCTGCTCTGTGCCATTCCTCCACAGTAAAAAAAATAAAAAGCTTCAGCTTCTTTTGCTTTTCTGATGACTTTTTTTTTCTTCCTTGAGTCCTGTTTACTATTTGTATTTTAACGTACACTGGATTGAAAGACTATATTTTCAAAAAGAAAATGTTTAACAATATTTAATCATATGCCACATTCCACCCAATTCATATACTGAGTTTCTGTTCAGCTTCCTTCGGTTTGTCTTCCTACTTCTTTCTAAGAACAAGATGCCGGCAACTAAAAGCAATACTTAATTTCAGCCCATACACAACTTACATATAAAAAGCATATAATTTTCATCTCTGTATCCCTCATCTAGCACTATTTCCAGATTTTCCTCACCATTTTTATTATACTAACTGTTCTAGAGTTTGCTGAGCACATTTTTTTTTTTTTTTTAACCGGGAGGCTTTGGCTTGCCACTTCAAGCTTTTTGACATGCCACATCATTGAAGAAACTGTAAAAAGATAAAATGTGGCTTGTCTTCATTCTACTTCTCCCAGGAGTTGTGCTAATCATCTAGATGCCAGTTGGCTTGAAATACGCACTGATGTACCTATGGAGTAGGTACACTCCCTACATGTATCTATAGTATTTTTCCTCTAAATCAGGCTTCTCACACTTTTCTCCGTTACAAAGAAAACTGAGCAGTAACATCTTAACAAATCATTCATTATCAACCCCCATATCATTTTCTCTAATGTTCAGCGTCCATAATATTCTAAATGGATATACTCTGTTGAGAGTCACTAATTAAAAAATTCTCACTACTCTCATTATGTTTGTTATTGCTATCTAGAACACAATCAAGCATCAGAACAGTTACTTTGCTGTGGAACAGATGCCATCATTCTCCTATTCCACCTGTTTGTAAACTGAGTCAGAGAAAGTCAAAGTTTACAAAGTGATCTTTGTTTCTACCAAGCCCATTTTAGATCTCTGATTCGAGATAGGCATGGCAGGAGGTGCAGAAATGTCCCAGTTGCTCTGATAACCAGGTCCAAAATATCTCCAACCAGACAATCAAAGATTTGGTCACCCCAAAATCAGAAGTATCTGGCCATGAGTGTTCAGGCAGTTTTTATGGACACCACTGCCATAGTACCTAGGAGCCAAATAATGTATTCAACTATATAGAGTTTCAGATTTATCAATAAAACTCATCTATCAGAGTTAATTAATACCACAGAGAGGTTTTGATGATTCTGCAGGTTAGCTATAAAAAGAGATTAAAGCTAAGTGAAGGGCCTGATGACGTACTTTGGGTTTCTGAAGTTGACAGTTTGTACCTAAGAAGACTAAATTGCCTTGTGTCCATATTTGTCTGTAGTTTTGGGTAGTATTGTGGTATTAAAAATAATAATATAAAAAAAAAAGACAAGATTTAAGCTCAGGGCTCTTTGTGCTTTATTTTTAACTTTCTAATAAGTAGTCCGACTGAAACTTTAAGAGTCAAACTGATGACTAGCCTGAACCCTTAGTTAACTGTTAAATCAGTCAGAAGAGGTATGAATCCAAAGCAGAGAGAGCAAAAGCAAAAGCTCTTATCCTGAAATCTGCATAAAGGCTGCAGGGAGAACAACTTCTTCATAGTGAAACCTGTTTCCATATAGACCTCATGCATCCTGGATTTTGGTGAGAAGCTGTTGTCCCACAGCCGGGGTGGAGCCAGTCAGCGCTGCCAGCCTGCCTTGGATCCCGCTGTGGAACCGACGCAGGTCTGAGGGCTGAGAGCGCCGCTAGGCAGAGCAAGGAGAACACTCAATCCTCCAAAAAAAAAAAAAAAAAAAAAAAGGGAGAAAAACCTGTTATCTGCCTGGCACTGTACAAACTCAAAAAACCACTGTTTCATCACGAAAGTAAGCTCCCCAAACCATCCTCAAAAGATCTACTTTGAGTCAAGCAAAATGCTTCATTGTACTCTCAAAGGGTTTTCTTCTACTTGTATTGTTTTGTGTTTCCAAATTAAACCATTATGAAATGAAACACCTGACTTTGAAAATGTGTAAACAATTTTACATCATCATTTTTTCTCATCATGCTTTATTAGTCAAATTCAGCATGAAGCTGTGAATGATAAGTAGTCTCACATCTGCCTTGGGGGTTGGGGAGAGGAAAAGAAGAGAGGGAAGGAGCAGAATAAGGAAAGCATGAAGGTGTCTACAGGGAGCTATAAAATCATTAGTGTCACAGCAGAGGACAGGGAACAGTTGCTCACCCTCTCTTCTGATGAAAGAATTAAGGGGTATTAAATGAGATCAGCAACTTCAAAACAAGGAAGGCAGCTCTTCTCATGCAGCTGGCTACTAACCTTCAGATCTCCTTGCCATGGGCCTTATGAATTTTTTAATTTTAGCTTTCAGGAGATTCAAAAGGTACCAGGACAAAGTCATAGAAGAAAAATACATAAAGGGTTATTAAATACCAAAATACTGCTTCTGATCCTTTTCCCTGCTTGGTTGGGTGCCAGGAGATTATTCCAAAAAAGTACTGCGACATTTTCATCCTGGACCTATGCTGTCCACCAGGCAGTACTGCTGGACACTGTCCAACACTTGGAGACTTGGTTAGGTGGACCTCTGAGAGGAGCAATCTCTTTATGTTTGCACCTGTGCCCTTAAGGAGGTTGAGTAAATATTTGTTGTAAGATACCAACCCAGCTAGAGCCACATAACTGTGTATTCCACAGTTACTATCCCAGACCACACTTTTTTTTTTTTTCACATTGTACATAAGTGATAGAAAAGCCAAGATCTCACTTTTATCTTCACCAAATAATTTCACTGGCTTTGCAAAACTGCATTCCCCCCAGATGAAGGTGGTTTAGAATCCACAGCATTCAAAGATATACTCAAAAGATGGGCTGGTAAAAATGCAAGCACAAGCACTCTCATTTATCAGGACAAACTGAATGATTGTACGCACAGTTCTGGAGCACAACTGCACCAAAGACATGCATGCTAATGTTTGCAGCAGAAATGAATACAGACTAACCCTGGAGCTGCCTCTGCCACCAAGTGTGAATTATAATGTTGAAAGTCAGGTTTTTATCAGGTCCAAGTTTGTATATCTTCAAATGTCTTAGGGCAAATAATTATTTGCACATATCTTCACGCACAATTTACTTTGCTTAAATATTAGATCAGAAATTCATCAGACTGACAATATGCTTTAGACTTAATAAAGAAGAGTACGTATTTCCTAAGAACTTGATAAAAGCTTTTAAAAAAGGTAACTAACATAAAAACCACAGACATCAGTTTCAGCAACAGTGTAAATTAAAAATTCCAAAGTCTCAGTATGGAAAGAAAGAGAAATGAACCCAAAGTCAGAGATTTAGCCTTAACAGACTTTATCTTGACATAACATGGCTCCTGTCATGTTGTTCTGTAATCTTGAAATTGTAATACGATGATACAAACCCTGCAAGCTCTTTGGACTTTACTCCAAACCTACTCCTTCCGTGCAGGAGCAGAAGCCAGAAAGAGATGTGATTCATTTATTTTTAACAGTTTACAGATCTATTAATTCTTACTAAGCAAAAATACAACCTGAAAAGGTATGTGCAGTCTCCTAAACTTTATCAAAATCATCCCTTACCTCATTGCTTATAGACAATGCACTGCCATCATAAAAAGACCTGAGAGGAAAGCAGAAAGATGATGCAACAGGAACAAAATTTATACGAGTGATTGCTATTTTCACTACAAAAAAAGAGACTCAACCTAACAATAAAAGATTGCAGGAGCATTGCGTTGTGATTTTTGATAGAATAAGTAATACTTAGTACTGAATCAGATATCTTTATGGTAATGTGAAAGAGGAATGCAACACAAAGGCGCAGAATCTCTTACTATTCAGGATGATGCCCAAGGTTAGAAAGAAAATCACATTTCTATTTTTGGTCTCTGTGACGTTGAGTACATGGGGTGCACATAAGCCCAACAACTACCATTTACTGATTCCAAACATTTAGCAGGCATGCTGACAAACTCTTCATTGTAGTCTGCAGAGACAATGCCATGAGGGTGACGTAGTGAGAGGAGGCAAGGCTGCCTATCCCCCCACACACTGAGTGGAGGGCACGCTCGCTGGGCAGCCCCTTCTCACCAGCTGCCTGGGTCTCACAGCTCATTCTCAGGGCAGAGAGGGCTACACACGATATGGGGTCCTGTCCCAGGAAAGAGAGAACCTGTAACAGGCTGCAGCCAGCAAGTGATTCCTGTGCAGTCTGTTCTCAGTTGCTGCCTTCCTGGACACAACTTGGGAACTTGCTATGGGCTCCTGGCTGTCATTGTCACTAAGGATGAACTAAATGGTCCAGGACATGGGACCATGTGACCACGATTGAGCATGAGGAGATTGAAAAGATGACCTCCAGAGGTCCCTTCCAACCTCAGCCAGTCTGTGATTCTGTGAACAGGTGAACTGGGAGAAGAGTCACCAAGGTACGAGGGATGCTAGCACATTCCTGCATGTTGTGTCTGAGCCTGTTATCACAGTGGAGACCATAGGTACTTCAACATTCCAGAGAGATGATGAATGGCAACTCAGTATGGGAAAATCCAGCCAGCCCTTGCTCTACTCCTGAGTGGCCCTTGGGAAACAGAGTACCACGGCTGGGTACAGCATCAACCAAGCTGTCCATGAAGGTTCACTGATTGGACATCCCTCTTCTAGGTAATTAATTTTCAATCTCATAGCAAGAATTCAAAGAAATAAAAAGTAAGTTAATATAGTGGCTGCACTGGAGACAGCAGAACTGTGTTGGCTGGAGCTCCTTCAGGGTGACAGAGATCTGCCTCAGTGTCTGAGCTGTACCCAGACCCAGCAGGAGACTAGTTCCAGCCAGCCCATACAGAAATCTCTAAAGGACACAGTGCCCCACTGAAGGCCAAAGTCAAACTGCCACAACAGCACAAGGCAACTGTGAAATGAAACTGCAGTCCCTCGCTCTCTGAAACTTTACTATCAGATAAATGACACCACCACAAATCAGGCACTGTGGATGTATATAATTAAGTCAAGGTCAATCGTCTCTACATAGAGTTCTCTAGCTAAGCATAGGATTGTGATTAAAATAAGACTCAGAGATTTCTATAATTCAAGATTTCAAATGACAGTTTTTAGTGATATGTCACTAAACGCACATTAATGCTGTGCAAAAATGGCTATAAAATGCAGGTTTACTTTGTAGGTTTCTAGTCTAAGAGGTATTACGGCTTGCTGGAAGTGCCACTTGACTGTCAAGCTCTTTTTTGGGACCTTGCTTAAAGAGAAGCCACCCCAGAAAGTGCCTAAGGACCTGGACTAGGAATCTGGCCATCTGGGTTTAGCTCCCGAGTCTGTCACAGATTTCCGGTGTGAAATTGGGCAAGTCGTTTAATGTCAAGAGATCAAAATTAAGAAAGACGTAGAGTAAAATTATCAATAAGGTTAAGCAACTTTTATGGGCAAGCAGTCCCTGACAGGCTCAGGGTTCAGTACCACAAGGTACTGAACTCTTTTGTAACTCCAACCCTTCAGACAGAGAGAGATTAATTCACCATCACTACAACAGGAATCATGCATCCTCTGCCTTAACCTGTTTTGCTTCACACCAGTATCTTTGACATGCTGACTGCTCCTTGCAGGCAGCAATAAAGAAGGCTGAGGGTCTCAATTTGCTAAGGACATTTTACTGTTACTGGATTGAAATAATGAAATATCATAATCACAGCCACAGCCCTCAACCCTCACTGAGGGTTCAGGTAAGCAGGAACTTTTCAGCACAGGAACTTTTCAGGCAGTAACACTCATCAAAGTCCAAAACCAATTTTCAAAAGTATTTTGTGTTCTGAGCCAGATCTCTTCAAGCTGACAAACTAAATCAGCTTATTCTGGCTGTCAGGAGTAGCCTGTACTGTGAGCAACATTTTGACCATCTCAGCTATCTGATAGAGATTCTATCCTTTCCTCTCTGATGCTGAACTTATTTACTCATCTCAATTCATTCTTAATTAGACTGTAGATTGATACACAATGCACACTTTCTAAGTACTGTAGACCACCAATACAAATCCTCAGTATCATAATCTTTTGTGATAATAGCATATACAACCTCAACTTTTCACTGAATTCCCAAGGAATGTAAAATCTTGCTCAGTTTCCCATTTTCTCCTGAGCTCCCTAACTTCAGGGTTATATTAAAACCATTTAAGTTCAAGGGGAAATCCTTGTAAAATCTTGTGTCCACTGGTATGGAATCGCTCCACACTGTAAAGGCAAAGCTTACTTGTGCAGGATACAAAGGTCTCATAAAGGTCAAAAATATCAATAGAAAAAGTATCCTCCAAACTTTTCAACCTTCAGTCTAAAGTTGATATCTCTTTCCTTGGCCTTTTATAACAAAAATAATGCCACTATTGCGAAAAAATTAATGTAAATATGTAGTGATAAGTGAGAATACCCAACTCATCCCCAAGGGAGGGGAGAGAGAGAAGGCATGTTGGCCATCTTGCCAGGTGCCCTGGACAGGGACCAGACCCTACACTAAAAATGTAATGCAAGAACCTGCCCAGAATCTGAAAAAACAAGAGACAGAGGAATAACAGCACAACCCACAGCTCACTGCAAGACTCCACAGAACTGGCAGACCAGAGAAGGGAAAAAGCCAGCAAGAGATGACAAGCCTTTTTTTTTTTTTTTTTTTTTTAGGGTGAATTACATGCAACAGTTGACCGTAACAGCTTGTTGCTGCCAAAAATGGGGAGACCTCACTAACTTGCTTTGCACTCCAGCTCCTTTCTCACCTCTGCTTCCCAGCCACCTCTTGTCCCTCGCCAATACCCAAAAGTGTTCATCAGATTGGAATTCCTCTCTCTTTTTGACAGGTCAGTGAAATGAATGGGCCTGCAGACAGGCTCTGAACAGTGTCAGTCACTGGGCACAAAATAAGTGACAGAAGGATGCATCCAGAAACAGGGAAGAGGAGAGAGCAGGAATTTTCTCCCTCTCAGCTGCTGAGGACTACCAGATCAGATTAAGTCACCTCATGCAATTTCAATTTACTTGAAGCTACTCAAGCTTCTAGAGTATATATTGTCTTTCAAAGGAAGTCCCTCAAAGGAAGAACAACCTGAGAAGCCCTCTGTGTAGCTTTTTAGATTAATAGTGTGTTCCAGAATCACACACAGGAGAATGTATTTTTAGAAGATTGCAGCACTAGTTGAGTGCAGAAAAACTATCCCTCTGAAAAAGCATATAGAAAACTATGAAATGTTATCCATTCTCCGTTGTTCAATGGAGATGCAAAGCTGTTTTTTATTGTGAATTACTAACACCCTTATTTCTATATATACAGAGAAGCTCCATTTTTCTCAATACTCACAAAACCTTCTTAGGTATAAGATCTCATGAAAGGAGTTGCATGAATGGCTCCTTACCTTTCCCAGAAAAGTGGAATGCCTAACAGGGCAATAAGAATGATAATAGGTCTCCAGCACTAAAGAAATGATCACAGATAATGAAGAAGAACTGTTCTAGAGAAGCAAGGCAATTCAGAGAAGACTTCAAAGTGATTTCCTAGCAGTTCCCAATACCATTAAGGGGTGATAAAAAAGAAACTTGAATAAAGATAAGCTAGATGAAACAAAGAGGGTGAAGATTAAAGAGCTACTAGGAATGGAAAGGACAGAAGCTAAAAGCTAAAATAAAAGTTACTATTTAAACTTTCTAATGCACTAAATACCAGGAGATTTATTGAAAGAAGATGTCGTCGTTTCAAGAGACACCATCCCTGCTCTGTTTGGCCCAAGAGCCAAACCCATTACCTGCAATAATCATTAGGAAGAGGAAAGAGCAAGTACCCATAGGCTTTCCCATGTTCAACTCAGCTCGACCAGTAGGTGTCACAGCAGTCAACGTTATCGTCATGCAACAATTTCCATCCATATAGGTGTCTAGTTTGAAGAAAGCTAAATTACAGTACTTAAAATAAATCAGGTTTAATAATTTTTTTTAAATAAGAAGAAGAACTCATTGGTCTTTTCTATGACTTTTTATCAGATATTTCAAGTATTCTTAAAGAGCCTGGAAAAAATGCAAAGCAAACAGATTGCCAAACATGTCAGCAAATACCACCACTCTTTTACCTGCACTTAGGGCTTTAGTGAGGCATTAAATACTCTGTGCTGGCGCAGGTAAAAAGAACAGAGATGCTTACTGCTCCCTCCCTGATTGTATTAACCAGCCTAACCTGCACGCAGGGCTGAGGTTTGTTCCCAGACATGGCTGGTCTGCAAACTACAGTTAGCAAATGTCAGGCTGTCACGATACGAATGTAAAGCCAGAGCAGTACGAGTCACAGAAAGAAGATAATTTCAAAGTAATTTTTAAATTTTGTACTTCAAAAGAAATGGAAAACAAACACATCTGAGAGAGTTCCTTGGCCTTAGCTTCCTTTTTGCTGGTGTGTATGCTCCAGCAGCAAAACTTTGGGCTGAAGGATTTCCTACCCTCCCCATCACTAAGGGAAGCAGATGGGCTCTAATCATGCTCCAATATAGCAAAGAAGAAAAGCATATGATGGTATTCCCCATCATGAGTCTGCCTTTATACTTGACAGTCAGCTGTGCACATATAAAGCGATCATGACTCTGTTTGGCATTTCCTCTGGAACATATGGTGATTTACTATGCAGTTTCCAGCATGTATTGACACTGTTTTGAATTGCACTTAAATCCTTGTCTACTACATGCACAAACATAAATACATATGCTTTATGTTTAGGGGCATGTCTTCCTGGTAGTAGAAGAGCCCTGCCAATACCTATACAGCGGTTGCTGAAAGCCCTCCTGTCCTCAGTGCCCAGGGATTCCAGTGGGGGGAAACAGCTTTGTATATTGGGGGAGACCACAGCAACTTGATACAAAGCAAGACAGCTTTGAACAGACCACCTGTGCCCAGAGGACCCCCACTGCTTGGCTGAGCACACCAAACAGTTTATGTTTATTAGCATCCAGTCCTGCCCTATTCCTTTCTGCCCAGTCCCACTGAGTAGTGGGTTGCATAATGATCCAAAAATAGATCACTAAAATATGAAAATTATTAGACATACTTAATCCCTGCAGCTACATTTTTCATAACAGGCAATCAGCTGGCAGGTTACACAATTTAACATCCAAGAGGTGAGTCAGAGAAAAAAAGAGGGAAGTTATAAGCACATCAGTTAAAAAGCCCCACAGATTTAGACAGTGCGCAGTTCATTACCAACATACAGCTACTGTGGCAACTGTATCTTCAAGAACTGCGCAAATTTGGAACAAGTAACAGTTTTCTTTTCTCACCGGTAACTGAAGAGACCATCCAACAATTAATCTCCTCATGTCAGAAAATATACCTTTTTTTTATAGCAGTATTAATATGAAGAACGTAAGTTAGATTTAACAGAATCTGGGATTTCACTCAAATTTCGTAAAGTCAAGTGAAATATCAAATAACATGTCCTGTGAAACACCAAGATTGGAATATTCTTTTATTTAATATCTTTCTTAAAACAAAACAAGAAAACCCATCAGATTGCCACTGTGTTGTTTGCTGATCTTTACATAGTCATATTTATAAAACTCTTGAAACATTTAAGAGAGGAAACATAGTTTGTCTTCTAAAAGACAGAAGTAATTCCAATGAACAACCTTTTAGCCCTTCACTCCTAGGGAAAATAACTGTACTGCCCACAAGATGCAACTCATAAAGGAAATGTAATTATGTACAGTATTAGATCGGGCTCTACTTCACCTTGCTTTTAAGAAGCTATTACCATTTGCTGTTCCCAGTACACAGACTTCACCTTTTCTAACACAAACTAAGAAACCTTACTGAAATAAACCACTATACTGAACCTACATTTACTTGTCCAAGGAAAGAGATGAGAGAGAATAAACCATACATGGCGGATGCTCAGATGTTAGTGCTTTTGTTTTATGCCTCACCAGAAGATGCTGGGATAACATGGTGATAAAGGCAGAATAAGAGCCTGCATAAACTTCAACAGAACTAAAGGGGGGAAAAAAAAAAGTAAATATACTATTACTATTTTAGTGGCACAAGAAGTAAAACTAATTAGGTGAAAACAGGTTATTAATAGCCCTTTTAGAGCCTGAAAAAGTGCCAGGCAAGCAAGAAGTCTGCCTTTAAACGTCTTATCTTAGAGTTCATTAAACAAGCCAGATAAAAAACACTCATGATTACTCAAGGCACTTGGGTTAGTGGTTCACTCACCTGAAGCTCCCACACTTCTGCAGAAAAGCTGCTGACTACCGGCTTTGAGATTCAAGAAGACTTACTAAGGACCAGGAATGACATGAACAAGAGTGCTTCAGAGTATCACATTCGGTTATCGAAAAATCACTTTCAACAATGGCCTTATCAAAACAGTTAGACCTGTACATTAAAACTAGACTACTGTTGTCTTCCAAAACCCCTGCTTGAATCTCACCTAATGCTGCATGCACACAGATTCCCACTTAAAGGAAGTAAGAAAAAGCCTCAGTGTTCTGCATTAAGTAGCTTTCTGGAGACAAGTCATAGCCTTGTAACTCAGGCTCTCGTGATGTAACTCACTCCAGGTTGTAAGGGCAAGATGTTCTCTGGAAAGCACGAGTTTCAAGGGAAATCAAAGCGGGAGCTCCTGCCTGGGCGACAGCACTAGAATCATAATCAAGAAAATAAAAGGAGCTTGATGGAACCCTAACAAGCATGAGTCAATGTATTTCAGGTTTGTCTAACATCAGGATAGGCAGAAATGCTTTATCAGTGCCCAATAAAAAGAGCAGTTTAATTTCCAAGGTCTAGCAAGCAGCTTGTTCCAAATCTGTTGTTTGCTTCACTGGAATAGAAAACAAAAATTAAATAACTTCTCTGTTTCTCTGAATCATTTAGTATATTTAAATGTAATTGAAGCTTTTTAATAGTAAACAAAGTATATTTGTATTGCAAACCAATTTTTACCGATTAATATTATGCTATTAAAGAAAGTCTTTCTGAAATATTTTTTGTTCACTCTCTTCTGCATTAAGTGCAAGTTACAATACCTATACCCTAAAGGAAAAATAAAATGGGAAGATTTCTAATGCAATGATGATTAGAACATCCTAAGATAAACATGTGGGAACAAAAGAGCCACAGATCCAGCAATAGCCAAATAGCAACTAATATTATCTACCTTTACACTACACTCATTAAACTGATAATTTGTTTAGCTTATTATTATTGGATTAAAAGACTTTTTCCCACACTGCTCCTACCTGCTCATTCTTGCCCTATTAACCATGCAAGGAGCTGATTCAGCATGCACAAAAATAAAGCGATTAGAAACCTCTGGTTAAAGAAGGATCAGGAAATTCTTCAATAGAAGTATTCTTCACCAATGTCAGACCCATTTTAGAAGGCTCCCAGCCATGAGAACTATTCCTACTTGTTTGTACAGCTCCATGAACCACAAAATACCCTGCACTGAACTGTGCTGGATTTCAAAGCAATTTTATGCTTTGAACAGTTTGTGCTAGAAACCTCCAAATAGCTCAGAAGAACAGAAACCCTCTTTAAAAAACTTATTTTCTTCCAGAGTGATTAGCATTGACACTCCTACAGTAAAATTAAAAATACTCAGTGTCACACTGCCCTTTCAGAACATTCCTGAGTACTGCACATGCAAGATGGCCTCAGGCTGGAGCATGAATGCTGTCTTCTCAGCTGCTGCCCAGCCTGGTATCTCCAGCAAGCTCTAGCTGGTCTTCAGTGCATCCCTGAGAAGTCACCTACTGCCATAAATACCCCCATGCAGCTAAGCCCATTTAGTTTTTAATACAGACACTGTTTGTCCACACCATGCACACTCCCATAACACAATGCAGTCCTATGGAAGGAGTCCTGCCTAGCTCTGCCACCTGCCAGCATCACTTCAGGCAAGGTGAGGGGAATGGAGAAAGAAATCAGAACCAGAACAGATCCAGATCTTTGAGAGGCCTGCCTTCCTCATCTGCCTCTCAGGCCCATCAGGGGCCATTCCTGAAAAGCCAACCACCACTGACCTCTAGGCGCTTGTCCCAGCAGACCTGTTTGTTCACATGGGGCAGAACAGCCTTTCTCCTCTCTTTCCCAGGCTCTTAGGTCCAGCACTGACCCCTGAGAAGGTGCTCTCACAACTCAGCAATATGGCATGGTTCACAGAGCATGAGATGCACTGGCTGCCTGAATAGATGTGCTTGGCCCAGGTCACCTTGAAAGGCTGCTCAGAAGGTGTGGGGCTCACCTGCTGGTGGGCAGAACAGAGCAAAAAACATATGCAGAGTAAATCTCAGGAGAAAACATGACCTGGCAGGCACACTCTGGCAGAGGCAGGCAGCGTGGTGTGCCGAGACTGGCTCAGCACATCCCAAGTGCACACACGGTTGCTAAGTGAGCCTGGGTAGTCTGACAAACCCACATTCAGCACTCATCCAGCAACGGTGGAGCAGCAGCCTCCAGCTTGATCACATGTTGTTTCTCTAAGGTGGGAGGGCTGCAGGAGGCAAGTGTTTTATCTCTTCTGGTCCTTAAAGCAGCTTTAAAGTGGAAGTACCAATTAATGTTGCGTCTGATGATCACCATGGCACAGGCCCAGCAGCATAACCTGCCCAGTAGGAGAGGTGGCCTCCAGATCCATGCCACACAGCTTTTGAAGAAGCATGTTGGGTACCCCTGGTTCTAGGATGCTTTGTGGTAGTAGTAAGACATGACACAGCCTGCACCACCGTGGTCTCACATCAGACTTTACAGAAGGCCCTGTGTTGGCAGGGTTAGACTTGGGTACTAGGGCAACCTCAGATACAAGGTCATCCAGACAGCTGAAAAAGCACCTCAAGTGCAGTTAAGTCACTAGATGGTGCTCCTGACTTCTTAATCTCCTTCTTATGTCTGCTTTAATAATATTCCTCAGAGATCACAAGAGCGTGGATGTTGCTGTATTGCAGCTTCTGTTGGCAGAAAGGGGTGGCAGAGAGGCTGTGAACCGATCAGAAGGGTTTACTTGGTGGCCAGCTAGGGGAAAAGTTGGTGAATAAAACAATTTGAAGTTGCCTTATATTGCTTTTATTGTGTCCACCTGGTCTAGGAAAACACTGAATGAGCTGCCTCTCTCCCCAGTTGCCTGCTGCTGTCCCCATAGCCTTGTGGATCACACACCACCAGCTGCTCCATTCATCCATTTTTTTCCACCCATCTCTATGCAGAGATACCAGATGCTCCACTCCTTTTCTCTCCTGCCTCTCTCTGTTTAACTTGCATATATACTAAGAGGCTCTCTTTGTAGATGCAGTATCCAACAGGGGAAGACACAAGCTTGTGTTCCAAATACCATTTTTCTAGTCTCTCTTGACAACCTTGCCCTTGTTTTTGCTCACTCAGTTGCTTCCTTTAGCAGACTTTGTACGTACTATTAAACACTTATTATTCATAGAGTGTCTTGCCTTTCAGACAGAGAGCAGACACAAAGGCCTTTCACAAGAACGCAGCACAAAATTAGAGTCTGCTCTTCCACTACACATGGCATAATTCAATGTTACTCTACATGCTGTAGACCTTAAAAGTTCTTCTACACTGTGGTAGAAGAGCATATGGCAAGAAAATCCTGGTTCTGTTCCTCATCATCACTAAGAGACACTGTACAATCCAGCAAGTCACTTAATCCTCTACGTTTGAGTTTCCCTTCACATAAGGACAATAAATTACTCAATATCTTCTAAAAAAATAAAGAAATAAAACCCCACAAGATCTTTGGATGAAGTGCTCCATTTGTATACCTTAAAATGTTCAGTAAGGAAATTTCAACATGTAAGAAAAAGACAATATTATTAAAGGTAATCTGGTAGGGATGTTATAATTCTACAAAGTATGCCTTTCTGAACAGCTCTGCGGTGACAATGATGGGGTTTGGAAAATCTTACTGATTGGAAAACGTGGTGAACCAAGCAATATCCAATATTTAATGACAGATTTTCAGAGAGCGCAATAAGAAACACTCCCTCAGTATTTTTGAAATTATGCCCTCATATCACTAACGAATATGCTAGATATAAAAATAACAGAGCAATAACAAATTTTGACAAACTATCATAAATTTCTGAAATATCATACAAACCAGAAGCCACAAGTTCTTCAAACTCCCTTCATGGCTGCATCTGTGTTACAGGATGGTTTGGGTCTAAATGATGAAGGTCATTTATGAACTATTGATTGTCAAAAAGCAAATCACTGTTTTGAATGTTACTGACAAAGAACATCATAATGCTTTTAAAGGATAGAACTGTTCCCAAATGACATCACAAATAAAAGCTTTTCATTATTACCTCTTCCACTTACTCAAACAAATTTGTCATTGGACTAAATGTGAATCTTCTCTTTCAGAAAGAGTACAGGACAATTACTGAAAGCATGTAAGCCGCTGAACTACACCATTCAACTTTTACTCCTGCAAGACTTGCTGCTTGAGCGATTTGAAAAACACAGGCAAGGGAAATCAAAGCCTAATAATATGTTTCTAGACTATATCACACTTCTAACAGCAAAGCCAATATTCATTTGTTACAGCTAACACTATTTTCTTCCTCTGGTATTACTATGTATCTTAACATAAAGGTTAGAGCATCCTCGTATTTCATCTCTAGACTAAACTACCTGATCAAGTATGTGATGGGAGTGTCGTGGGTTAAAGTTAACTTAAA
>NW_010099944.1:11761-19998 GCF_000699245.1 Pterocles gutturalis | reverse complement strand
CTGTGTGACCCGGGGAAGCGACCCCCGCCTGGGGCTGCCCGGGGGCAGCGGGTCCCGCAGAGCCCCCCTCGAGGGGTGGATAGTTAAAGCGTCTTGTCAAAGTGCATCCTTGGGATGGACCCCTGAGTTAGAGCATCTCACAAACCATCGCGGGGGGCAAGGAAGGCAGAGAGGGCCGGGAATTCACACAGGTAACAGCACAGGGCAGATGGAGATGAGATGTGAGGAAGAAATGTTTCCCTGTGCGGGGGGTGAGGCAGTGGCCCAGGGTGCCCAGAGAAGCTGTGGATGCCCCATCCCTGGAGGGGTTCAAGGCCAGGCTGGATGAGGCTTTGGGCAACCTGGGCTAGTGGGAGGTGTCCCTGCCCATGGCAGGGGGGGGCACGGGATGGGCTTTAGGGTCCCTTCCCAAACCATTCCAGGAAACTGATGGCAGAGCTGTTGCTCAACTAGACACTCTTTTTTGCCCAACTTTTAACATAATTTCTTCCATCATTAATGGAATAATATTATGAACAGAGTAGAAATGCTGGACCAGAAGAGAGGTGGGAAGGAGGCAAGCGCTGCCAGGGCTGTCACTGATGTTTCAGTCCCTGGGCTGGCCCCTTTCACTTTCCCGGTGTTTGTGAACTCTGACAGGTGGGGACTGCTAGATAAAGGACAGCAGCTGAATTTGCTTTTGAATTACACACCCATCAGCTTTTAAAAAAAATAAAAGGATCTTTCCAGCCCTCTTTCAGATAAGCAATGATCTTCCCTCTGTTGCTGACAAGGAGCTGTTTAGTTCAAGAGCACCCCTCCTCCCATTAGCTGCTGCCTACATTCTCCTGTTCCCAGGTGTTTTTTAATGGGGTCACTACTGAAGTCAGTACTTCCCTGTGACAATTTTTCAGATGAGGCTGGAGCTGTTTTCTCAGCCTAGTTCAAGAGCTGATGGTTTGGGTTGAAGGGGGCAACTTGCATAAAAGTTTAACAATTTAGAAATTGTGTTGTAAAGCTCCATGAACAAACAGCACCTTGTAAAAGAAACCTTCCCTGAGATACCAGTCACAACCCCCCAGCCTAAAAATGAATTCATGTTTATTGAAATTAAAAGACAGTCACAGTAGGTAAAAAGCAGAGGTGGTCAGGAGAGAAGGAAATGCAGATGACCTGCCAAAGGAAACCAGTAACAAAGTTCCTTTCCTGTGGATGCACGTCTGTAATCACACTCCTTGCCTTGTCCTGGCCCCCGACAGTCGCAGGACTCCACCGTCTTCCACGGACAAGATAGCAAGATCCCACCAACACCTTCTGCCCATCTCTTGTCCTGCAGGACACTTACCTTCAGCTCTTCTCTGACCACTGAGTGATTTCCACAAGTCCATAGGAATGTAAATGATCTTTGGGACTACAACCCTGCTATCACATTTTGGTACTATTGCCTGCTGTGTTAAAACTTTCAAATGGAGAGATGGACAGGCAGCAAGGTGATAGAATCATCTCCTAAACCTGTCGAAGCCTTGCTTCCTAGTGCATAGTAAGAGGGAATGTTAGATTATATACAATATAAGCTGAAAATAGAGGAAAATTATTAAAAGGAAAGATTTAGTCTGACTTAAGGTCATTGTAGAGCTGAATTAGTCTTTAAGCAAGAAACCTAAAGTGTGCAGTTTGAACAGTGGCAGACAGCTGAAACTGTGTCAGCTGAGCACAATTTAATACTGATCTCAAAAGCCCAAGTATCAACATCTCCCTTAATAACAAACGAAACTTCACCCCACAGCCTGCTTCAGGAAGTTCTCTGCCTTGTGCTCCAAGACAGATAAATCCCTGAAGGTGTTTGGTATTCCGAATATGGGCACGAGCCCGAGAAATTCCTCCACAGATACTCCCGCAGTGAGACAGGACACTGAGAATTAGATATTGTAAGGGCTGGAGAATCCCTCTTGCTGCAATGTAGATCAACTGAATTGGAAGGGAACTCGTAAGAGAAACAGTTTATGTAAAAGTAAGCTATTTTTATTTCTTTCTTTCCCAGATTCTGGAGAGTTCTCAGGCATTGCTGGGTGTCCTGAAAGGAGAAACTGGGAATGCTGGTAAAGCCAGTGAGCCACAAAGAACTTCAAAAGAAAAAGTAGCACGTGGACAAAAGCGTTCCTAAACTTGCTTTTCAACCTGGAAAGTCCTGTTGGTCTGGGACAGCTGCCGTTCTGGGTCCAAGGATGCCACATTTAATAAAAGTCTTTTTGCAGAAATAAATTTTCCTTTCAGGTGCACTTTGGCATTAATTAGAGATCTAATAAAATTAATCCTTCTATGCTAGAGGTCAGGGTAAGCTTCCTACAAGAAAATACCCGTTATTTTGAGCACAGAGATACCAAAGTGTATGCACAGAGGTCACTTACTAGCTAATGCTTCTGCCCTCAAACCAGCAGTCGCCTCGCTTTGCCGAGAACAAGCGAGGAGTTCACCTGGTGCAGACAGGGATTAGAGTACAAAGCTGGGAAGTGCAGAGGCAGCACTTGGCAAGGTGTAAATCACAGCTACAAGGTAGAGCAGGCAGACTGGAAGGAGTGGAGCAGGCAGTGGCACACCAGGGCCCCATGTGCTCCCCTCTCACTCCACTGAGCCTGTCCTAACCAGAGAAGTTGTACGCACAGAGCTAATTCACCGAGAACAGCACGCAGAGTCCCAGAGCAGCACGTCAGCTGGCTCAAGTCAGTGAACAAGCTGTGGGATATTGTTGGCTTTAGCATCCCTCGTTGATCCACAGCAGAACAAAGCCAGGACTAGTTCAGACACCTTGTCCTTCACTGTAATTGCAAGCTGCTTTTGCTTTACCACCTGCAGTTTTTTTAAGTTGCAGATCTAGAAATAGGGCTGCCTTCAACCGGCCTGAGTTTTTCCACAGGTCAAGGTGCTCACTGGGACCTTTTCTGCTGGAAAAGCCATGCATAACCTTTTTGTCAAAGATGGTCCCTGATCTCCTTCAGCCGTGTGCGCAGCTACTGGCTGTGGGTACTGCTCAGTGGTTACTCCACATAGCTGATAATTTACTCATCTCTTAAATCTGGCAGTCACTAGTCCTGGATTTTTCCTCATTCTACCCCAGTCTCAGCATCTTTTCCTGAGGAATTTCATTACTGGGAGAAGCCTCAGCACATGGATTCACCACTGTTTCTGCGGTACTCGCGTCATGTCACAGGCAGATGTGCTGCCAGTCCTGGGAGGTCATGCAGGGAGCAGATCTCGAGTCAGTTTGAAAAGTACAAGCCTTAGAAGTGCAAGGAGGTGGAAAGTCTTCCTTTGTGGCCCCTCCAGCCAACATCTAACAAACTGCTTAATAGCTAATTTTTTTTTTGGATTATCTTTCCAGAAATATTTAGGCACCTAGGGCAGAAGAAGAGAAGAAAACTAGAAGTAGGTATTATCCTAACATGTAGTCCTGACTGTATTTTCCAGCAGAACAGCCTTCCTCCTGCTGCTAAAATATACACCAAAACAAGTGCAAGGTCTGCAGAGCACTTTCAGTTCACAGACCAGTGTCACCTTGACTAGACATTCATCGTCTATTTATAATAGACAAACCAATAAAAGTATCAAATTTAATCAAAGATACCAGCCCATTCCTTCGGATAGAGCCACACGCTGGAGTACCCCTCATTTCATAAAGCCCAAAGAGGCCGTATCTATTCCAACCGCATCTCTTTTAATCCCAGAAGTACAAATCACATTAGCAGCAGTGTTCTGTCTTTTCCAGAGTGCAATTTTGACCCTGAGTTTACAGTAGTAGAAAACTTAAATGGAAGAGTCTAGCAGATTCCTTTGCATATTGGCTGCATTATACAGTTATAACAGAACTATAAAAATCCTAGAAAAAAAATACCATATTCCTTGTTCAAGTTCTGCAGAAGAATGGAGTGAAATGGCCTTCCTGCGCTTTGCGTTAGGGGAGCAGGGTGAGGCCGGAGTTGGGCATGGACAGATCAAAGCTATGGCCAATGTTTGGAAATCTTCAAGATGCTCCAGCCAGTCTGGACACTTCTTTACAGGTCAGTGCAAAAATGACACCCAAAGCTAGAGGCATTTATTCGCCTTCCCATCCCTCACACTGTGCGTTCAGCTTCCTTCACAAGGATGTAACTGGCACATAAATTCCATGCTGGTTCAGTGAAACTAGACCCAGAAACATTCCCAGAACAAACCATGAACTTTCAATGGTTTTCCAAACTGACACCCAACCTAGCTGTGAAATCACAACCACTTCTGGGAACCCAGCTGACTGCCCAGATAATCCCAGTGCTCAAACCACAGAACCGTTCTTCGCTGGGGCCTCTGGTGGGAGAGGTATTACAAAACCGTCCAGACCCCGTACAGTGCCTGGATGTGTGGACTTGCATAAGCACTGCGAGAATCTACATCCATCCCAGGATTACAGAAGTGTTCTTAAAACGCTTGCCTAATTGGCAGCTGATCTTGAACAAGGAATATGTAAGGCCACAGGTAAAATAAATCATATGCCTTAAAAGTAGTAGTTAGGTCCCAGAATCCAGTGCAAATATTCTCCGAAGATGCCCGATAGCATCTAGTCCACCGTTGGCATCAGGATCCAACGAAAACCGTGGTAAGGGAGGGACCCAGAAGCTGATTTCTGTGGTGCTTGCGTGGACGTTCGGAAGGTGCACTGACACATTTCATCCAGCAGCCGCTGCTGCAGGCTAGAAGATGAAGCGATCAAAAGTACAGAGCAGGCTCGCTGCTGAAATCCGAGAGTCCGCCTTTCTCTGCTGGGGTGAGCTGTGGAGGAAGCAGAGTTGACAGGGAGGTGGCATCAATCTAAAGCAAATGAGTCCCCACAACCTTTGGACGCTGAAGGCTGCCTTGGCACCTTGCCCGGGGCTAACGAGCATATTTAATTCCCCCCTTCCAAACGTGCCCTGGAGTACAAAGTGTGCCAGCTGCCTCAATTCTCCTTTACACACAGAGGGAGAGGCAGTTCTGCCAGCGGCAGTGGGACCTTGTGTCCATCCCTTTGTGAGCAGTGGCACACCTCCCTGGGCAGCAAATGCAAACACAGGTGTTTGGTGCATGGCACATCCTGTCCCATCCTCTGTCCAGACCAACCTGAGCACTGGGGTGAGAGCACAGCGGGACAAAGCCAACACCTGCTCAGGTAAAGTCTCACCATGTCTTGGTTCCCGTGGGAATCGGCTTCCTTTGGGAGGGGTCCCTCTGCAGCAGGCATCTCCTCGTACTTCTGCTCCTGCCACTGGCTGAACTTCACGGAGTGCTTTGGGGTGTAGCTGGATAAATCTGCTGGAAGAACAAAGCTGCCGTGAGTATTCCTCACCACCCCAAAAAAGAAGAGGGATCAGGATCCTGGCAGGGACAGCGTGGAAGCTGCTGCTCTGCAGTTCCCTGTTCTGGTTCAAGCCCTGTCCCCACTGAGCCCCGATTCTGCTGTCAGAGGTCACCTCTGTCAGCATTTCCACCTGTGCAGAGCCCCACGAGCATCTGTAGGAAACGTGGACAGTCTCGGACACCACCGATAACCTCACAGCGCCAACACAGTGCTGCTCACCCGAGTTAGGCGTATTGGGATGCAAAGTGCTACTTGGGCGTGGAATATAAAAGGTGGAAGACTTCTCCTCTGTTTCAGAATCACGTCCTTCCTCTTCCTCCTCCTCCTCCTCCTCTTCTGCCAGTGAGCTCTCTGATGGGTACTCAAACATGGTCTGCAAACTTGTCTCATTGAAGGAGATCTTCATCTAGACAACAGTAAAGGAAAATTATTAGAAAGGAGCACAAGAAACCACTGATTGTAACATTTGCTCAGCAAAGACCACCTCCCACCCCAGAGCTTCACCCTGGTTTACGGGAGCCATTGCATATCCCTCCCTTTCCCCATGTGCCTCGCTGAATCTCCTGCCACGCTGAGAGAAACCACACAGGCAGAGGCTCAAACAGACAGGATGGAGCCAGGGGGCTGGGAGCACCTCTGGCTTTTTGCCCCGGCACACACTTTGCCATCATCTAACACCGTGATGCCCAGCAGCCAGGAGCTGCCAGCACCTCCCTCAAGTGCCTCCCTCAGTGTCACCAAGGAGGACAGGAAAGCATCCACATGTTGGAAAGGTGACATCGCTAATGCCTGCCAGCTCATCTGTGTACTCTCGTGCTTCAGACAGCAGCAGCATCAGTGATCAGGACTATTTGGGAGGACATCCTGGAAAAAAAGCTCTTTGAGCTAGATAAAACCAGCTTAATACCAGAAGTGAGAAAATGGAAGCAGCTAAAGCAGAGATGGTCAGAGGTGGTAGTGGAGAGGGAAAATACTGGGCAAGTGGGAAGTCCTTAAAAGTTCTGTTCTGAAACCAGTTTTATTTAGTATTCTCACTAATGGCCTTTGCACAATAACTGGGAGATTGAGAAAGATGATGACTCCAGCACGGGAGTTCATCAAGGAAAAAAACCAGAATCCTATGGGTCATTCAGAAGACTGGAGAGTAAAAACACTAGAAATGAGACCATGCTTAAGATCAACCCTTGCTCTAAGAGAAGTTCACCACACACGAATAACTGAGAAAGAAAATTTTGGAGTGGCTACAGGACTGTAATCATCATTTGGATGCTGCTTAAATAAACCAGGAATAAAGCAGGGCATGTCCACCGGCAATAGGGACTGCCTGCTCTTGATCGGGGGTGGAGGGTAGGATGAGGGGGAACGGGTTTAAGCTGAAAGAGGGAAGATTGAGATGGGATATTAGGAGAAAGTTTTTTCCTGTGTGGGGGGTGAGGCAGTGGCCCAGGGTGCCCAGAGAAGCTGTGGATGCCCCATCCCTGGAGGGGTTCAAGGCCAGGCTGGATGAGGCTTTGGGCAACCTGGGCTAGTGGGAGGTGTCCCTGCCCATGGCAGGGGGTGGCACTGGATGGGCTTTAAGGTCCCTTCCAGCCCAAACCATCCTGGGATTCTATAATAACACAGTGAGCATTTTGCTGCTGCTTTTCAGAAAAGCAGTGAGGGGAGCTTGAATCAAACCCAGGTAACAGAGCGAGTACCTAATGCCTCCTCCGCCCTGCAAATACGCACGATGGAGCTGTGTGCTATCTGCCCACGTCTGGAACGTCCCTCGGACACAGGCTGGCTTCCTTCCCCGTGCTCCCAGGAGAAGGAAGGATGGAAATGGCAGAGAGGGCAACCAGCTGCCTTTCCCCATTCCCGGCCCCAGCCAGAGCCACTCTGACCTTCTCCAGATGACGCACAGGGAGAAGAATGATTATATTCTAGAGAAAAGGGGTTGGAATAAAATGGCCCTGAAGATCAGAGCATCCCAGTCACTGTTCCCTGAATTTCTCACCCCTGCTGCTGACCTAGATGCTCCCTGATCCGAGCCAGGCAGCGGAGCAGGCAGCGACCGCTCACAATGTGGTGTCTGTACTGCGGGGACGAGCCACGCTGCCAGGCACGAAGGCGATGAGGATGGAGGTGCCCAGGAGCTATCCCAGAACCAGGCACTGCACACAGGCTGCTTACCAGGGCTGGCAACTGTGCAGAAGGGCAAGAAGTAGTTATGGAAAATAAAGGGGACAGGAGAGATGTGCCTTGTTTTCAGAATTTAAGCTTGGGAGACAGAACCACATTTTCCTGGTTTTCTGCTATCAGGAGGAAATCTCTAAGAAAAACAACTGAGTCCAATTTGGACCAAAGCTGTGTGTAGAGCAAGAGGAGAAAACAGCCTCACCAGGGAGCAAACCAAGGAGCAGAAGGCAGCAATGACCAGGAGACACCCCCCAGGCAGTGCCCAGAGGCAACATGCCACGAGCCCAGTCTAAGCCCAGAACTGAAGCAGCTCCCAGTTGCCCCCAGCCAGTTCGACTGGGGCCACACTTGCTCCCTGGAGTCGGGCTGGGTTTGGGGTGGTCCCTGCTGCAGAGAGGCCACGAACAGCAATGTCAAAGCTATTCCAACATGAACCACAGTGGTGCCAGCCCCACGCACCCGCAGCCCCAGCCCTGGGAGAGCTCGGAACGAGAATTTGCTGCTTCAGAAACACCCCCGGCTGGGGGCCTGCAGTCCTGCTTGGCGTGAGCACACCCCAGTGCAAGACACCCCCCCCCAAAAAAACTATGTTGGCTTGTTCTAAGGTAGCATCCCGCCCCACACCCAGTGCGCTGCTAGCGAGGAGCAGGAGGAGCCCTACGGCCACTCCGCAATGACGCCCTGGGGCGCACCCAGGAAAAGCAAACACCGGGGA